>NC_142806.1:38807097-39044597 GCF_049724085.1 Artemia sp. Qi Xiang Cuo
AAAGGGGAATGTGGGATCAATTCAATTTATAATAGTTTAATTAAAATGCAGGAAAGATATTCAACCAATACTGATTTTAATAATATTTCTGAAACGAAAGATGACCTTGCGAACAAAGGTCAGAGTGAGTTAAATGATGAGAAAAGTAAACGAACTGCAGCTAAGCTTGCAACAAAACGAATCCATTCAATTTATAATTCATAAAATGGTTGATGAACTTGTGAAATTTAATTAAGTGTTATGGACCGGGGGGTTATTGGACATGTTAGTGTGTTGGTCTAAGTATAAATATATTCTTCATTTTGATAGATTTCAATTTATATACTAGGAGGAGGCGAGTAGAATCATTATAGACATTCAGTACATGGAAGTGTTTATTTAATATATCTCCATTTATATACTGAGAGGAGGCCAGTTGAAAGACATTCAGTGCATGGAAGTGTTTAATTAATTTGTGAGTTTTGTTCTTATTTATTTATATTTTTCTTTCTTTTTTGCTTTTTTTTATATTTTTGTTTTTAGTATTTTTTTTTGTAATGTAATTTAATTTTTTTTTTTTTTTTTTTGCTTTATTTATTTATTTATTTTTTTTTTTCCGTTGAGAAAGGCTCCCGGATGTGGGGCCGAAATATTCGGAGCTTTTGTGCATAATTAATTGTTTTGTAGTTCACTGCTTGTTAGAAAATTAAAACCCGTTTTTCGTTTTTAAAAATTTTTTTTTGTTTTTATTGGAAATGCAGTGTGTTCTAAGAAATTATTTTGTGAACAAAGTAAACGACTCCTAACCTATCTCTTGAAAAGGGGTCAAGATCATATTCAAGTTGAGAGCAATGGGAAAGGGATTATAATTCAGGGCAAGAGCTTTAATCTACTTGATTTAATCTATGACTTGGTTACAAATAGTAAAGGCATATTATCATTTGACACTCATCTATACAATTTTTTAAATACATTAAACTTCCCCGAAAGTATTATTAGCAATAGAAAAATTCTAAAAAAATTAAATGAACATGCATCATCATCATCAACAACATTGACACCATTAAAATATGAACTTGAAGAAGAAGAATATTTTAAATCAATTTTGTAAAATACTAGCACACCACTGATAGTTAGACAAAAGAGAAGACATATCAAGTCAGCGTCACCATTACCACCACCACCACCACCACCAAGAGGGAGCATACTAAAGGGTAGAAGACGTTACACAGTGTGTTTACGTTCAAAAGGGTTGAAGTTCTGAAAGGTGCTTATGAAAATAATGGTGAGGCGGGAGTTTAAGTTCCCCCACCACTCTTTCCAAAGTCACTTGTGTTCACACTAAAAGTGTACAAGACTATCTACAAAATGAATCAAGTTACACTCTGCATAAAAATCATAGAGTTCGTGCCAATCAATATCGAGAAACTAAAGCCTTTTACCCATTGCTTATACTGTAGGCAGATCTCCTGACTCTAGATGAGCTTCAAAGATGTCATAATACACCGTACAAGTACATTCTACTTGCAATCAGTGTTTTTAGTGTCTATGCATATGTAATTCCATTGCTATCAAAGAGAGGTTTTTAAGTTGCTCAGGCCATTTAAAGAATTATCGAAAAGTATTCGTATAAAAAAATTCAAACGCATCGCGGTAGTGAATCTGTTAATCCCAATGTTGCAAAAGTACTAGTAAAAAATAGTAAACTGCTTTATCATAGTCAGATTCCTATAAAGGCTGCATTGGGCGAACGACTGATAAGAACTATTCGACTTTTAATTTCAAGATATTGTACACTGAAAAATACACCGGCTTTTATTCAGGATCTTGATAAAATCATGTTGATTTATAATGAACAACCTCATCTATCATTGCCAAACTCTACACCATTGCATGGTAATCATTCTTATCACGTTGCAATTGAAATATTTTTCAAACTGTATTACAGCAAAACAACTGTCACACAGAAGCCCAAGTGCACTTTTGATGATAATATTTAAATAAAAATAGAAACAAATGTTTTGAAAAGGGGACCTATTTGTGGTCCACCGAACTTTTTAAAGTGGCAAAAATCCTAGACACTAAGCCCATAGCTTATCGTCTCCGTCATACCAGAGATGATGAGATTCTCGGCGGCTTTTATGACTATAATCTAAAAAAAGTTAAAAAGGCTATTGAAATCTATCAAATTAAAAAGATATTAGAGACATATACTCGCAGTGATAAGAAACAATTACTTTTTCGGTGGCTAGGATACAATTCTGATTTTCATTCTTAGATCGGTGTTAAAGATATTGACAATGCCCCATGATTTCTATGTAACTTTCATGTTCAACGTTCCCGATCCTCTCTACAATGAATTGAATATGACAAATGATTTTTGGAAAAAACTCTCCCCTGCCATCAAATTTGACGGTGCATATGAAGTGAGTCTTGTTGACTGTATTCTCAAAATTACTTTTGACATACTTAGAAAGGATCGTGTGTACGATAGAAAAGTTATACCATTCGACTGGACTATGAATGGCTTGGGCTATGTCGACTATGAATGGGTTGAAGCACTTAAACCTAGTGACTATCCACATGCCAAACTGAAATATATTGAATATGATAATATGGGAGATTTGTGTCGTACAATCAATAGAAAATCTCGTATCGTAGGATTTGTATAGTAAACTCCAATTCTCCCTCGGAGCATGACAAGACGAACATTTGATACCCCGGTGACGCTGGCATTACCATTCTCCGTGGTTATCCGAGAGACGCTCTTGGCTTTAAAAAGGTTATGACCAACAGGGTAAATTCTTCAATCAGCTGCAGGGGTAAGCGAGTTAATTTCGTCAACTATCCAACCGGTTTGGCCATGTACTCTTGCATATTTCTCTATGCATCCTTTGTGGAAAGATCGAGAGTCGGTAATTCAATCCCCCTCCTACGTGTTCTTGAACGAAAAACATCTCATGAACTTGTTCATCACTATAATATAAAGCATCTTCAGTATGTTCCTGTAAACACTTTGAATTTGGAACTCTTCCAATTAACGCTAAAAAGTGAATTGAGTGATTCTCTAGCAATAAAAAAAGGCATAGCAGTGATTGCATATCATTATTGACCCATTGTCAACGACAGTACAATCACCTAAAATGAACAATAGAAGAATTCCATTTGTCTGTCCCAATATCGATTGTTATGTTTATGCTTTGTGTTAACGTCAAATAAGCAACGGATTGAACTACTACAGGGGGCGTACTAAAATGTCGGGGTATGGTCTTGGTAGTTAGTTTGCTAGGTTATTTGATTCTGCACTACCTCTTGACAGATATTATCTTGTACCTGCTGCATCAAATTTTGCTGCCTCCATACTACAGGACTGGGGGTAGGGCAAGAATTTCAAGGAGAGTGTAAATGAAAATTTTAAATCTTAATCAAGACCTGTTGGTGAGCAACTAAAATCTCGACAAAATGGGGAGGGATTGAAAAGGATGCGTTCGCGTCATTCACTCATCAGTCTCCACCCAGGCAGGAAGCAAAGAACATCAACAAGGACTTTGAGGAAAAAAAACAACGAAGGCCAATAAGCAGAAGAAGAAAAAGAAAAAGATTGTTAGATCAAAGAAGGATTTCTTCTCTTAAGATGACTTATCTCCCCCACAAGGAATCATATCCATCAATCAGTTCCTCATTGAATCTATTCAATGCTGAAAATGTTGCTTTTAGTGTCAAGTACGGCTACTATGAACAATTGTATCCTCAACAAATCCTTTTGGAAAATATCCATTTTCAAATATTTTCCAATGAAGACTGTTTCATTGATTTGTCGTCTAAATGTATTCATTTAAATGTTGTGGTGAAGAAAAAAGTCGGATAATACAACTCCAAATGCCTGCGATGCTCTCTCCTCTGAAAACTGTATTCTACACAATTTATTCAAACAAATTAATGTATTTACTAATAGAAGATTGGTGAGCACTAGCAGCAATTTATCAAACTATCCAAGCTAAATACAATTTATGATGATGACGCCAAAGGCATACAAGGAGTTGAGAGGACTATAATTGGGTTATGAATATCGATCAGGTGTTGATACTGAGGGTGAGTTGACTACTGCAGTGACCCAGGAGTATCATCTAGTTAGAAAATTAAATCATGAGATATTCAGTATATTCCAATGGCTACCCCCCAATGTCAAGATTGACATAAAGTTACAGATGGCCCTATCGAATTTCATTTTGAGAAAAACACTTCCTGCAGCACCCGATGCAAATCTCATTATCACATCGGCAATTCTCCACGTCCGAAAAAACCAGGTTATGAGCTCTCTTGCATTGGCAGTGGAAAACGTAAGAGCCAATAGCAACAACATTAAACTTCTCGTCCCCCATACGATCACCAATCAACTTCACATTGCCACCGGCTCTCGTAGCTATAGCGATTCATCATTTATCAATGGAAACATCCCGTCAAAATTCGATTTGGCTTTTATAAAAGATGTTAAGGCCGTTGGATTCTGCGCTAAATCTCCGCATGCTTTTAGTTCTTTCGGTCTATCTAGGCTTTTGTACAAAGTAAATGGTATTTCACTGTACACTCTATCATTTAACATAAAAATCCTATAGAACTCTGTACGAGTTTACTATGTAATCCCTAGTTCATGTTTCTCAACTGTTTAAAAATGGAAGAACCAATTCAATGTTCTCAAAAAATAATGGGTTTATTGTTTTGGACTTGTCCGGCACATACAATATGACCCCAGTGAGAACATGGCCTTTAAGTTTACAGCTTAAATTCGCCACTGTCTTGAATGACAATGTCACGTTAATATATTAAAGTCAATTTGAAATATTTTGGGAAACCACAACCGACGGAAGTGTTCTACTAGACCTAACGCCATGAACACAAACAAAATAATCAACTTATTTAGTATGGATCCATTTATGTCCCAGTACAAGTCTTATTGCATGCCTTCGAACTTCATTGAAAAAATTCCAAGTGTTAACAATAGCCTAATCATTCTTAATAGCAGTACTTTGACTTTGAAGAACGATCATTCGCTATGCATCTTTCAAACAGCGAAGAATATTGAAGTGTTTTATCCTATTGGCCTATCGTATAAATTATACGCTTGATACATCAGCAACTTTATTAAAAGGAGGATGAAGACCATTATTCAAAATCAACAAATAGTAGAGGATTTAACGACTAAGACATTTGGCTTTCATGCACTGCTCTTTTTCATGTTCAGATGTCGTAGCTACACCTACACGCAGTTTTTCAAGATCTATGTTGACTTACTTCGATTGAACGGCTTTCTAGCGGATATTATTCTTACAAATTCATTTAATATGGATTCTAGCGGCCCAAGAATAAAAAGTTCTAAATATTTATTTGAAATTTTTTATTAATAAAAAAAATTACATATTCATTATAAAATAACTTTTTTACTCTTTTGAATTCATCCGCTAGTAGGTATTTCTTGACCAAAACTAGTCCAGGTAGATTATCTGAATTCAACGTGTACTACTTCAGATGTATTGCAATGTAAGGGTCACATTTTCTACAGTATAGCGTCAATGCAATCTTGTAATATCTCTTTTTGTAGTTAATGATGCTATTCTCACTCATAATATAAAATTCACATGTTTCAATTTGCTTATTTGAAGCAATTTCACAAACAGTGTCCTCAAGTGTCGAATCACATTCCGTCACAGCCAAATAAAAATCAGTGGCTTATAATCATAACACCCATTGTCTTCACAACGATGACGTAGAAACCATATTCTTTTGCTGTTCCAACAGTTGAATCGTTGACCCGGTTCCTCCTCCCAGAACAATCTAAAACCACGACGATACCAATCTCGTAGCAATAAACTAAAATCACGCTTAGGATTCTTTCCAATCATACCGGGATATGTATTCTCCCACTGATTACATTTATCATAATGGCAATTGGAGCATAGGTAGCCTCTAGGATGAGAGTCAAACACCTTTTCAAAACATGAACTATAACTTTTAATTTTTATATCATATCCTCTATGTAATTTATATGGCTTGCATAATCTACGCTTCTCATCATACTCCTCAATCATTGTGAAACTCTCAATTGATGACTAGCTGCCCTGTGAGTACTTAAATAACGGACATGTATGGAATATTTTGTCATGTGTTGACACTCTCACTGCCACAATGAAACTGAGCTAGCAACATCAAAAATTGTCAGAGATAGAGAGAGAGAGAGGAGTAAATCATACTCAAACACCATCTTTTTCATGAAAAAAAAGTCCTAAATTTCAAAACTAATATTTGAAAGCATTTCAATAATATCATTTTGCTATGTTGTGATCAATATATCAATAAATCGGGTAAATGCATTTGGACCACGATGCAGAAGTTTCATACAGTAGTCTAATGTTAGAGAGTTAGTTTTCATTATATCAACAAGAATTTCCCGAGAAAATATCTTCCTTTGAATAGACAGCTCTAGAAAATTGTCATCTAGAATCAAACATTTTTCCATAAGAGCTAAATTCCTCATGATTCGCTCTTTCTCAAATCTATTCATTTTTTAGAGTCCTAACTCTCTCACAATCAACTCCAGACTAACCAGAATTTCTTTTTGTACTCTAGAAAATATACGCTAGTCTACTATAGAAAGAAAAAATACCTTTGATTTAGAAACAATTTTATTGAACATAATTACAATAATAATATTCACTGATGCATTTTGTTCTCATTAATATATTTCGATAGGACATCTAATGCTGACCAAAGTTTATTTATAGAGAAAATTCACTTTTCCAGCAAAACATAGCTGATCCTCCTGCTTAAAATTGACTAATGATATAACGTATCCAGCATGCTTAGCGTCCCATTCAAGGCATAGTCTACAGCCAGTGGATATGTCCACAGCCACATTGGGTACTCGTATATCGTTCATGCTGCTGTTATCGGTTCCATCATTAATCTCCAACAATGTAAATGCACCACTCATTTTTTTCTCCACTATTATCCTCTCAAATAAAATATTCTCTCTGAATTCAATTCTCTTATTAATATGAATTGTAGAGAAAACCATTTCTTTTATTCAAACCCCAACCACAAATCAAGCTACCGTATATGGAGCAATAACCGCTGCCTCTGATTGACTCATAAAAATGCCAACGTCAAACAAAACATTCATTTTAAAATTCTTATAAAACAGAATCCTTGCCAACTTTTAGAATATTCACGCGTAGGCTAAATACATTGTCTCACGCATGGGTTTTTCATACCCAATTACAATGTAATTTTTCATGTATTTTTGAAACCTTATGCGCAATTCAATGTATTTTTTAATGTATTTTTGAAAGTGCCTAATAGATAACTACTAGAGGGGCCCTTATAAGAGTCAAAAGTCATTGGAGGACAACCAGACCCCTCACCCCTCCACACGCCCATCGTTTTCCCAAACACATACAATCAGAATTTTAGACATAGCTATTTTGTTCAGCGTAGTTAATAAGTACAGTAATTATGTCTTTGAGGATGACAATTCCCCCCCCCCCGCACCTTCTGGGCAAGGACTATAAGTTATAAAGTTGCCCATTTTTAACATAAAAGGTTTTTATTGAAGGGTTGGTCATATAAACTTAGGAGGGGGATAATTAGATCGGAAATAAAAAGTTCTAGTGTCCTTTTTAACAGTCAAAAGTGATCGAACGGCAAATTTTGAGATAGCCATTTTGTTCAGAATAATCTAAAGATCGTATAACAAGGCCTTTGGAGTTCAAACAATCTATTAGAACCTCGGGGAAAGGGTATGCCCTGAGGGCATATAAGGTTTTTATGGGAGGGGTGGTTGTATAAACTTTACAAGAGGCTCATTTAATTGGAAATTGAATGTTCTAGTTTAAGAGTCAAAAGTGACGGAGGGCAACTAGCCCCCCTTTCTGCGCCCTCCTTTCCCCAAAAGTTTCTTATTAAAAGTGTGATATAGTCATTATGTTCAAAATAGTCCAGAGGACATAAAACAATACCTCCATGGTCGACGGAACCCACCAGGGCCCTAAGACAAGGGTTTTAAGTTATGCCCAGGAGGTACATAACGTTTTCTTAGAATTAATTAAAAAAACTCTTTCCACAAAATAAGTTCTTCAAAGAAAAGTCAAGAACTCCATTAAACCAAAATGAGCAAAAATAAAATCAAAAAATCTACCAAGGGTGAAACTACCACAAATCAGCATCGATAAATAAATGAAATCCAAAACGAACAGAAATTACAATAAATAACCGAGTCAAACTCAAAACAAGCAGAAATTAACATAAGTTGGAAGCAAAACCACTATACCTTCCTTAGGCCAGAGCAAAATTTGCACTTTACTGAAAAAAAATATAAATATTTTTACTTTTATAACTTTAATAAATCAAATAATATTAACATTTTGATTACTAAATATCAGTATATGTATATTAAACTGACAATGCTCATTCATTTGCATTTTTTCAGTAAAGTGCAAATTTTGTTCTTTTAAAAATCTGGACACAAATAGTACTGTTTAATTTAGTTTCATTCCTCCTCTAGTTGACCTGAAATGGAAAACTTGATAACATTCGCAAAAAAAAACTGTTTATTTTCTTTTGATAGCTTGGATGCACTTACGCTAATTTGATTTTGTTAAATTTTAAGAGCAAAAGTAGCTCCGAAAGTTTGAACATAATACCCTCAGTCGTTCTTAGGATACTGCTGAGATGCCTTATTGGGAATTAGCATTAACACAGTGTATTTTGATTTAATCTTAAGGCAACATTTAGTTTTTAAACATAATGGGCAAATGGGTGAGAGTGGAAGGGGGATTAGTTACCCTCTAATGACTTTCGAATACTAAAAAGGGCATCAACCCTTTCTATTTTCAATTGAATGAGCCCTTTTCGAAGTTCCCACGACAACTCCTTCGATACGAAGTGTTGTCTAAACAACAACAACAACAACAAAATAATACATTATACCCACATCGATGTTTGGATGTGTTTGGTTTTGATTGGATGTGTTTGGGGAAATGATGGGCGTGGGAGGGGCTAGTTGGCCTCCGATCACTTTCGACTATTAAAAAGGGCACTAGCCCTTTGAATTTCAAATAGAATGAGACTTTTTTAAAGTTTTTACTACAACGCCTTCTATAAAAACCTTATATGCCACCAGGGCATAACTTAAAACCCTTGCCCTGAGGGCCGTGGGGGAGTTTCCTCCTCAAAAACATATATTCTATTTGGAAATCAACTACGCTGAACAAAATGGCTATCTCAAAATTTTGATTGGATGTGTTTAGGGGAATGATAGGCGTGGGGAGGGGGCTTGTTGCCCCCCAATTACTTTTGACTATTAAAAAGGGTACTAAGCCTTCGAATTTCCAATCGAAAGAGCCTGTTTTGAAGTTTCTACGACAACGCCTTCTATAAAAACCTTATATGCCCCCAGGGCATAACTTAAAACCCTGTCCCTGACGGTTGTGGGAGACTGTCCTTCTCAAAAACATATTTTCTATCTGGAAACCAACTACGCTGAACAAAATGGCTATCTCAAAATTTTGATTGGATGTGTGCCTGGGAATGATGGGCGTGGGGGGGGCGAGTTGCCCTCCAATCACTTTTGACTATTAAAAAGGGCAGTAGAACTCTCAATTTCCAATCGAATGAGCCCCTTTTGAAGTTTCTACGACGACCACTTCAATATGAAGTGCCCAGCTCTAAAGCCTCAAAACATATTTTCTATCTGGAAATCAACTACGCTGAACAAAATGGCTATCCCAAAATTTTGATTGGATGTGTTTGGGGAAATGATAGGCGTAGGGGGGGGGGCTAGTTGTCCTCCAATCACTTTCGACTATTGAAAGGGCGCTTGCCTTTTGAATTTCCAATCGAAAGAGACTTTTTTGAAGTTTCTACGACAACGCCTTCTATAAAAACCTTATAAGCCCCAGGGCATAACTTAAAACCCTTTGCCCTGAGGGTAGTGGGGGAGTGTCCTCCTCAAAAACATATTTTCTATCTGGAAATCAACTACGCTGAACAAAATGGCTGTCTCAAAATTTTGATTGGATGTATTTGAGTGAATGATGGGCGTGGGGGGGGGGGCTAGTTGCCATCCAATCACTTTCGACTATTAAAAAGGGTACTAGCCCTACGAATTTCCAATCGAATGAGCCTGTTTTGAAGTTTTTACGACAATGCCTTCTATTAAAACCTTATATGCCCCCAGGGCATAACTTGAAACCCTTGCCCTGAGGGTTGTGGGGGAATGTCCTCCTCAAAAACACATTTTCTATCGGGAAATCAACTACGCTGAACAAAATGGCTATCTCGAAATTTTGATTGGATGTGTTTGGGGGAACGATGGGCGTGGGTGGGGAGCTAGTTGCCCTCCAATCACATTCGACTATTAAAAACAGCCCTAGAACTCTCGATTTCCAATCGAATGAGCCCCTTTTGAAGTGTCTACGACGACCCCTTCCATATGAAGTGCCCTGCTCTAAAGTAAATAATAATATATGGTACATTGTGCCAACATTGTTCGTATGTGCCCCCAGGGCATAATTTAAAACCCTTGCCCCGAGGGTTGTGTGGGAGTGTCCTCCTCAAAAATATATTTTCCATCTGGAAATCAACTACGCTGAACAAAATGGTTATCTCAAAATTTTGATTGGATGTGTTTGGGGTAATGGTGGGCGTGGGGGGGGGCTAGTTGCCCGCCAATCACTTTCGACTATTAAAATGGGCACTGGCCATCCCAATTTCCAATCGAATGAGCCCTTTTCGAAGTTTCTACGACAAATTCTTCGGTACGAAGTGCCTGTCGAAGAAAGAAGAGAAAAAAAAACACATTGTGGCCATATCGTTCTTTACTTAGGCAGCGCTAGGGCGCTGCCTATGATGGATGGTCGTATAAACTTTGGATTGGGCCCAATTGGTTGGAAATTGGATGCTATATTGCCCTCATTAGGGATCAAAAGCGAGTTGAGGGAAACCAGCCCTCAGGGCAAGGACTGTAAGTTAGGCAATTCGTTCGTTGTTTAGATACAGTATATGCTATTGAGAAAGGTATGCATGTTTGATCTTTACTTTCCAGAAAGACAAGGGGTATTCAGGTGAGCCTTTCCGAGAATTTTGAGGGGAGAGTTCAACTTAACCAAAACACGTTATGTATACACGGGTTGTTAAAAGGGCGTAACTCAGGAATGACTGAGAATATTAATTTGGAATTTTCATTGATTTTACCACCACTACTACTGCTATCACTATTACTACTACTACTACTACTACTACTACTACTACTACTACTACTACTACTACTACTACTACTACTACTGCTGTTGCTACTACTACTACCACACTACTACATTTACAATATTGAGGGAAATTTTTTACTAAATCAAAATACAATATGTGTATGCACATTGTCAAAAGAGTGCATCTTAAGAATTAATTTGAGTATTAGGTTGGAACTTTCAGAGAAGGCTTAAAGGGGAAATTCAATTGACCAAAAGGCAATATGTGCATGCTACTGCTAATATTACAACCACTACCACTGCTACATTTACTATTACTACTACTACGACTACTACTACTACTACTACTACTACTGCTACTACTAATAGTAATACTACTACTACTACTAGTAGTAGTAATACTGCTACTACTACTACTACTACTACTTCTTCAACTACTAAGAGCATTGAGACGAAAATTTCAAGAAGTTTATCAAAAGGACATTCAACAATTTCATAGCAACGGCTAATTGTGTTAAGTGGAAACGTCCAGGAATTGATGAGAGGGATGTTCAATTGACCAAAAGATAATGTTAATACTAAATACTATGCTAATAAGAAAAGGCAGTATATTAATACTGAAAAAAAAAATGAATTTGGATTGACAGTTTAACATACATATATACTGATATTTATTTCTTAAAGTCTGAATGTTCTTTTTATTTATTAAAGTCAAACAGTGAAAACGTTTCTTATGTATTTTGTTTTCAGTAAAGTGCAAATCACGATCTGGTTTTGAGAAGGCCTAGGGGTTGTCAACCCTGCTTATGTTAATCTTTGCTCATTTTGAGTGTGATTCGGTTATTTATTGTTATTTCCGTTCGTTTTTGGTTTCATTTATTTATTGATGGTGATTTGTGGTAGTTTTACGGTTGGAAGATTATTTGACTTTGTTTATACCAATTTTTGGTTTAATGAAGCTTTTTACTTTTCTTGAAAAATTTGTTTTGCGGAAAAAGTTTTTAAATTAATAAAAAAAAAGAAATGAAGAAATGCAATGAATTACCTTATATTTAATGCTTTAAATAATTCTTGCGAGACCAAAACCCTACAAAAACTCCATAACTGTGTAGTTTACAAATTGTGTAGATAAATACTTTTTTCGCCAAAAAAAAGCCTTTTAAAACCTTTCCTTACCCCTTCCCCTACTTTCACCTTTTTTGCAGTTACACTCTCGAAATTTTTTTTATGGGCACCTTTGTTAGTTTTCTTTGTAGATTTAAAACGTTTTCCAGAGTCAGCGGCTCATTGACTACCGTGTCGTTGTGGTATTTATGCGTAAAGTATCCACCCTCTATAATTTTTTTTATAATTTAAGAAGCGATGCTGTTGTTATAACCATTTTTCTTGAAGTCAGTGAAGGTGAGGTACGATACTTATTAGATTATTTTGTATTAAAGAAACTCAGCTAGCAACCTCGATACTATTCTATGTAAAGATATTTCTTTTAATGTTCGGTCTGGGGAGTTTTAAATGGGATATATAAAATATCCTTGGGGAATTTGACCTTGCGCATCGATCGAAGGGCTCTAACGGCGGCGCCCTAGAAGGAACTTGATCCTCGACTTTCCAGCATCTTCAGTTTTCAAAGAGAGGAATATGTATTCGGGGGATGAATATCTGATGCAGTTTTGCTTGCAATGAATATTCAGAGAATGTTTCTATTACCTCTATTTTATGGATTTTATGCAGCATGACGCCTCACGTTAAGTTTTAGTTGGTCAGTTTTTTTTTACATTTTTTCATTTTTTTATTTAAACATAAGGAAATATCAGGCTGTTTATACTTCTCTGACAAGATACACACACACACACACACGCACACACACACACACGCACACATATGTACATACATACATATATACATATATATATATATATATATATATATATATATATATATATATATATATATATATATATATATATATATATATATATATATATATATATATATATATATATATATATATATATATATATATATATATATATATATATATATATATATATATATATATATATATATATATATATATATATATATAAACTCCCCCGAAAAAATCCTTTGTCTGCCCCCCCCCCCCCCCAAAGAAAAAAAAATTCTAGATACGGCCCTGTATATGTATATTATTAAAGAAGTACAAAAAATAAATTTGTTTGTATAGTATGATTCCATGAGATTTTTAATTTTATAAGTGCAACAAATATCCAGTGCAGGCTATCATTATCTTTATTTTTTGAATATCACACAGTCTGAAACCTCGCTTTAATTTGTAGCCGTTCACGTGACAGGCTTGTATATATTTAATTCTCGCTGTCGCTTGTCTTCTAGCTTCAGATAATGTGAACTTCTTCTTGATGTCATCAGTTAAATAACCACTGGAATTCATATCTTCTGGTGATTCGATCAGTTTTTTCCCAACATAATTAGGATCATTGGCAGCAACGGTATTCTGTTTCGCAGCTAAGTTGTTGGTAAGTCGTCTGACACCTTCGTAGCTATCGTACAAAATATTTTGTTGGTCCAATTTTATCCATTGGATGCAATCACGTTCAACACAAATAGATATATCGACAACATATCAAATAGTTCGTGGTAACGAACTGTAAGTAAGGAGCGACCCGGCTCAATAGTAACCGAAACTCTAAAAAACGGAATTTTGATACCAATAGATACATAAAAAGAATCAGATTTTTATGCTGTTTTCAAATATATCAGTTTCATCAAGTTTAGTCATACCCATCAAAAGTTACGCGCCTGAGAAAATTTGCTTTTTTTTTGAAAAAGGGGAAAACAACCCCTAAAAGTTATAAGACTTTAATGAAAATCACACCATCAGATTCAGCGTATCAGAGAACCCTACTATAGAGGTTTTAAGCTCCTATATGCAAAAATGTGGAATTTTGTATTTTTTGCCAGAAGAAAGATCACGGATGCGTGTTTTTTTTTTCCCAGGGGTGATCGTATCGATCCAGTACTCCTAGAAGATCTTAAAAGGACCAATTCGAACGGAAATTACGAGTTCTAGTGCCCTTTTAAAGTGACCAAAAAAATTGGAGGGCAACCTGGCCCCCTCCCGCGCTCATTTTTTTTCAGAAGTCACCCAATAAAAATTTTGAGATAGCCATTTTGTTCAGCATAGTCGAAAATCTAATTAATATGTTTTTGAGGATGACTTAATCCCCCACAGTTCTCGGGGGAAAGGGCTACAAGTTGTAAACTTTGCCCATTGTTTACCTATGGTATTGGTTATTGGAGAGTATGCAGGTGTTTTCAGGAGGAATTTTTTGCTAGTGGGGGGTCGGGGTCGGAGTAGGGGTTACGGGGGAGGATCTTTCCATGGAGGATATTTCCTTGGGGGAAGGGACATTTCCATGAAGGGGGACCAAATTTCCCAGCGTTACTTAAAAAACGATCAGAAATTAAATAAAAAACAAGTTTTTTTCAACCGAAAGCAAGGAGCAACATTAAAACTTAAAACGAAGAAAAATTATTACGTATATGAGAGGATTCGCCCCCTAGTCAATACTTCGCTCTTATTACTAAAGTTTTTTTTAGTACCTTCAAAAGAGCTATCCATTCTAATTAACCGGCCTTTGTGATTCAGGAGTTTGTGATTCGAACAAAATTCGAACTTTAGCGTAAAGAGCGAGGTATTGACTAGGGAGCGAACTCCCTAATATACGTAATAAAAACATACGAATATAGAAATTCATTTCGTAAGTTAATTCGTAAGTTACGTCGAACAAAATTTCGAGAAAGCCAATTAGCCAAAAAAAAGGAAAACTAATATGCGAATTTCATTTTGATTATTCATGTACGGTGAGCCAGAATCAAAGCTGCATTAATTCAAAAACGTTCAGAAATTAACTAAAATTATTTTTTTTAACTGAAAGTAAGCAGCGACCATAAAACTTAAAACGAACAGAAATTATTCTGTATATGAAAGGGGCTGTCCCCTCCTCAACGCCTCGCTCTTTACGCTAAAGTTTGACTCTGTCTCACAACTTTATTTTTTAAAACAAGAAAAAAGTTTAGCGTAAAGAGCGGGTCGTTGAGGAGGGGGCAGCCCCTTTCATTTACGGAATAATTTCTGTTCGTTTTAAGTTTCAATGTCACTCCTTACTTTCAGTTTATCTCCGTGTGACGTCATTTACAGGAAAAGCATGTTTCCAAAATGCAAGCACAAAAAAAAATTTTCTGAGATTCGTGACCTATCTAGATTGGTTTTTCGGACCAGAAAATCACAGCTTGCCAATCAAGAAAGTCCTAGGGTGCAAAAAAATCCGGCGTGAATTCAATTTCTCCATCCTGTTTATCTGTCACAGACGCTAAAATGACACCTTCCTTATTCCGATATAAAATCTGAAATATTTAAATTGCGTAATAGCATATTTATCGTATTATTATTATTTAATTTAAAGTCACATTTTTGTTTGTAATTCAATCTGATTTTTGCTGCTTCTTTTTGCATGCCTTTTTCTTTAGCTGTTCACAGTTATTTGTCATCTTGTGTAGTTTTACAAGTCATAGATCCTAAAATTCAATTTTTCTTTCTTATTTATCTTTCAAAGACTCCTACACGCTAAAATAAGAAGTTCCTTCATTCCACTGAAATTTTGTTTTGTCGCCTAACTGGAGATTTCGCTGTGCAATATTTTCGTTTACAGTTCAATGTGATTTCTGCTGTTTCTTGTTCCATGCCTTTTTCGTTAGCTCTTAATTAGATTTCTACTCATTAGTGAGTGGCCTTAGCCACTCTAAGTCTAAATTTACTTTCGGAAGGTAAACTATCGTATACCTTCCGAAAGTAAATTGAAAAAAAATCAATTCACGTGAAAGCGACCGTCTGTATACACAGATAAAATATAAACAGGGTCGAATATATTAGTCGTAGAAATTGGAATGGAAGATTCTCTGGCTTCACGATTCTTGCAGTAAAACTTGAAAAACATAAGCATTTTATTTTCTTAGATAAAAAAGTGCGCTTGTATCAATCACTTTACAATTTCAGTTTATTCCTGTTTTTCTTCGAAAATAAACTGCAATGCAACGTAGTAATTCTTATTTTAGGCTTGGAAGAACTGATGGTTTCTTCTTGTGAATCAGTGTACGACTAAATTCCTCCTGAGTGAAAAGTAATGGATTACTCGAAATCTCCTGACAGATTCAGGGTCGTCAATACAGGTTAGTAATAGCATTTAAAGGAAAATACTGAAAACATTTTACATTTTAAACTCCTCGTTTCGAATTTGAACGCTTCACACAACTCTTGTATGCATATCAGAGATATATTGGTGGAGAATAGGCTCGAATAACCGCTCAACATCTATGAGTAGCACGAAAAACAAAACTTATGAAACATAAGGAAACTAGAACTTAATACGCGTATTATTAAATCTACGCTGGAGATATCAAATGCTCCACTACTCAATAGGAAATGACCCATGATTTTAGCATTATATTCGATGATAAATGCCGTTTAAGACCAGACTGTGCCTTAGCCAAAGGAGGATAAAAATACATATGTTACTGGGACTTGGGTAACTTTCTTGTATATTAAACCAATACCACATGTAACTGTCATTTTCAACAAGAATTCAAAGCTGACGCCAATCTCTAGTGGCAAAATAAAATAGAATATTCTTTTACGTTACGGTAAAGAGCCAAGTTAAAGGCATATTTTACTGAGAAACCATTTTGATTTGTCCTTCCTCATTCCTGATTAAATATATTTCTTCTAAGAAAGGAAGCCGGCCAGAGTTAACTAAAGAGCAGCTTGCTCCAGTAGTAAGTTCTCATCATTCTAAATAGATGTTGACTAGATTTGACAGGTGAGGAATGATTCTCTAATAGAAAGACTAAAGTCGTAAATGAAAGACACGACGTATGCAGCAAAGAAGAAAAAAATGGTAAATGAAAAATCAAATCAAATAGGCGAGAAAAACGAGAGTAGTGTCAGCCAGTGGAATAATATGAAAGGAAAATAAGCAGATATGTTGACAAGGACCGCCACAAAGTCATCTTCAGTGCTCAGTAAAAATAAAAAACGAAAACAACAACAAAATCTAACCTTTTTGAAGTGAACTTCACGAGAAGAAAATAGACACTGAATCAAAACAAGCCAGGATAAATGAAAGAAGATTCACCAATCGGATTGGGAAAATATTCTTTGCGTAGCAATAGATTTAGCTTGCCTGCAATTCTTTGAAATTCTTTGATTTTCATTATATATGTAGATTTTCATTAGATATGTTCCTATTTCATAATATGAAATAGAAATAATAAATAAATATGTTTGAGAATGAAGCGCACAATTGATTGTTGTGAAATACAGCTCTATTTCTCCTCCTCAACACCTTGCTCTTCACGCAAAATTTTTTTACTTTTTTTTTTTAGCACTTTTGAAAAGGCTTCTAATTGATTTAATTAAACGACCCTTGTGTTTCAGGAGTCGTTTTTAAAGAATTGGACAGAATTCAAACCTTAGCATAAAGAGCGAGGTGTTGAGGAGAGCACAACCCCCCTCGTATACGTAATAATTTCTGTTCGTTTTTGTTTTGAATGTTGCT
Organism: Artemia sp. Qi Xiang Cuo; assembly: GCF_049724085.1. NCBI lineage: Eukaryota > Metazoa > Arthropoda > Branchiopoda > Anostraca > Artemiidae > Artemia > Artemia sp. Qi Xiang Cuo. The sequence goes on from NC_142806.1 coordinate 38,824,949, forward strand.
GCTTACTTTCAGAGAAAAACCTTGTTTTTTGTATAATTTTTTATTGTTTTTCAAAAAATGCCAGGAAAACTGGCTTCACCTCCACTGTAAAATCCCCCTCCTCACGAAAATATCCTATATACTATTTACTCTCGGTGAAAATTTACCCCGGACAATTATCCTTAACATCTCCACGCGCAAAATTGAGTCGGCTTTATTAAAAAGAATTTCGTGTTGGAATCCTGGAAAATTCCCCTAGTTTAAAATTCCCCTGAAGAATTCACCCCCCTGGAAACTTCTCTGTGAAAAATCCTCCCAGCAGAAAATTTTGATGGGTAGCACTAAACTTAATAAAACCTACATATCCTCTCCTTTATAGATCGAAAGAAGAATTGGGAAACTAAAAAAAGCAAGTTTCTGCCATCTGGATATCCCTTTCCCCCTCATTAGAGCCTTCGGTGATTTCCTTTCAACGCTCTTGTTTGTCCTTTTGAATGAGATTGCCAACTGTCAACAATTTCCAAAAATACCGAAGCATGGTTTTATAACCCCCTTGAAAAAGAAAGATGGAAAGTCCGGGTTTGAAAGTGTTATTTCTCGTCCTATTTCTCTAATTCATGTGTTCTCAAAACTGCACTAAAGATTCCTTGCAGTATGGCTCAAGGAACAAATCCAGCTTCTTACAGACCTGATAGAATTCGGGAGCCTCGAATCCACTTCAAGTTCCCATTATCTTGTTCATCTGTAAATTATTAGAAAAACTCATGAAAAACCAAATGCTTGACTTGATTTAATTTCCATTGATCTCCAAGAAGAATTTGATTTTGCTAATCACAAAATATTTGTTGAAAACTTGTCACTAAGTTCAACATTAATTCTTCTCAGGTAAAATTGGTTGCATTCTTCTTATCAAATACGCCTGAAGTTTCTGTGTCCTCCTTTAAATTGCTTGGTGTCACAAAATATGACTTAAAGTGGCCATGTTGAAAACATCATCTACAAAACTAATGCATCGATTTCCCTCTTTAAGCTTCTAAATAGATTTGGCATCCTCCCTTTCCATTCTTTAAGGATTTATATTTTCTTTGCCCGCCCTCATCTCGTATATGCCTGTCCAGTTTGGCATCCTAGTACATCCAGGGAATAGTCAGACAAAGTTGAATCTATTCAAAAAAGAGCCCTGCGATTGGTTTCCTTATATATAAAAAAAAATTAGGTTGGAAACGCTTGAGTGCAGGAGACTACGTTGTGATTCCGTTTTTATGAAAATGCAACGACAAATCCTCGCACTGAACACACTTTTCAAAAAGACACTCTTTACCCACATCCTGCCTTCCCGGGTCGTTTCCAAGCCTGTTCTTACCTTGTCTCCCGTTTGTGGCTGTTCATCCAAATATAAAAAATAACGTTAGTCCCCAGTGGGGGACTAACGTATGACCCTTATAACAATGCCAATGTTGGACCACCAACTTTGCAGCAGATCCAGGCAGCTAGCAAGAAACTCGAGAATCGCAAAGCCCCATAAATTGGCTCAGTCCCAGTGGAATTTTTCACAGCAGCTCCAATTCTTGCTCCAATATTTCAGGATCTTTTCATAAAGTTTGGATGCAAGAATTTTTCCCCCAGGAATTATGAAACTCAGTAATAATCCCTATGTTTAAGAAGGTTGAAAAAATTAAATGCAAAACTACCGCGGTATAGCCCGCATTAGCATAGCTGCAGAGATTCTCCTCAATCGTTCCAGATCTGCAAGAAATTGCACAACTCGACCCAATTAAGATTTATTCAGAGTAAGAATGGAATGCATTGATCAGCTCTTCACAAAAGACAGATCCTCCACGATAAGGCCAAGCATCAGCAAACAAAAACAGCAGTCTTCCTTATTTTGTCACCGCATTCGACTCGGCTGTCCATTGTGGGATTTGGATGGCAACGCTTGAAGATGGAGTACCGCCTAAGATCGTTCTTCTAATCTAAACATACTAAAAACACGAGCCTGCATCCAAGTCAACTGGGAACTCTCGCCTTGGTATGATATTGAATTTGGTGTGAGACAAAGTTGTATCCTCTCCCCAGAGCTTTTGAACTTCGTAATGGACTTAATTTTAAGGAAAGCCATGCAGATTGATGTGGAATTAACGTGTGCCCAGATTTCAGTGTTCCCAATTTGGACTACGCGGCCTATGAACCGCTGCAAGGTAGTTTTTCACTGAATCTCCGGCTATGTTCCACAGAGTATCTATATCATCTACTGCCATGGGATTGAAGACGAGTACTGAGTTGACAAAAGCGGGGACCAACAATCCAACGATGAATCTTGAGTTCTTATACTGAACTGAGTTCTTATACTGAATTGTTCAGATTGAGCTAATCGGTAAAACTGAATGCCTTGTTTCAATTATATATATTAATGGTCGATGTAGTGTATGAAACCAGCACCCGCAAATATCAGCAGCCTTGTCGGTCTTTTCACTACTGCATGGGTTGCTCTGGAAAAGGAGAGAGATTAGTATTAAGACAAGATATCGAGTGTATGAATCCCTTCTTTGCTCTGTCCTACTGTACGGATGTGAAACATGGCAAATAAAAGTATCCAAAACTCAGGCTCTGAATTCGTTCAACCATAGGTGCATTAAACACACACCTGGACTGAATCTACATAACCGAATATCGAAAGAATTAATAAAACAAAGTTACGGACAGTAGCCTGACCTGGAAACCATCATTCACCACAGCTGTCTCCTAGTTCAGCCATGCTTGTTGCAGGCTTGATAACTCCTTTGTTTCTAGGGCACTTCGTTGCAAGCCTTTCCCAAGCAGAAAAAAAAAGTGTGGAGGCCAGTCAAAATCCTGACTCACATCATTAAATCTGACCTCGAACCCATTGGTAGGCTCCGACGACACGGCAGCCGATAGGACCCCTCCTGGCTTGTATTTTTTGCTCCTTTAACCCTTGACCTCACCCAATGAAATGTGACTGCATGCCGTCTCCTAGCACCAGGGAGAGCTTCAAGGCTTGTGTACTGACTCAAGTACAAGCAAGCACAAATAGAATTTCGGTTTAGAATAGTATGGCTAAGAGTAGAAGAAGTGGCAACAGTTGGGGTGTTTAGGATTAAATTGAAAGTGTTGGTATGTCTCGATGCTTTCTGCAGATCTGAAAATTATCGTTTATGTCTTAAGTTCCCTTTAAGTTTGATTAATATAATTAATTAGTATTCGTTAATACTTCTTAATTTGTGTCAGACATTTCCCAAGTCATTGGCTATCAGAAAATCCTGATCCGATGCCCTATGATGCCAAAGTGTTGCTTTGGGTCAAAAATAATGCGTGCCGACTGTTTGGGTCCGTCGGCAAAGCCGCTGGGCTCCCAGTACTATATATATATATATATATATATATATATATATATATATATATATATATATATATATATATATATATATATATATATATATATATATATGTATATATATATATAAGGAAGCTAATCGCAGGACTCTTCCCTGGATGTACTAGGGTGCCAAACTGGAAATGCATATACGAGATGAGGGTGGACACAGAAAATGTAAATCCTTAAAGAATGGAAAGGGAGGATGCCAAATATATTTAGAAGCTTAAAGAGGGAAATAGATGCATTAGCTCTGTAGATGATGTTTTCAACATAGGTACGCTACTTCAAGTTAGGAGTTTTGTGACGCCAAGCAATGTAAAAGGGGACACGGAAATTTCAGGAGGGATAGGATAAGCAAAACGGGGTGAGGATTCAAGGAAATGAATTGGCCTTATCATAGGTTTAGAAGAGTTTACTCTCTTGCCGAAATTCGAGGCATCTTGTGCAATATTATTGAGGATGCTCATTATGTCGCTCATTAAATTTCTATTGCAAATTTTAATTACCGTAAGGTCATCAGCAAATTTCCTTCGGCCAGGAAATTCCTTAGCCAGGCTGTTTCTCATGATTGGAAAACAAGGGGCCGAGAAGAGTACCTTTAGGTACTCCATTGCGGACCGGGAGAGGGTTGGAATAATGACTCATATATTTAACTACTTGTGATCTATTTGATAAGAAGAATGCAACCAATTTTACCTGGGAAGAATTAATGTTGAATACAGTGACAAGTTTTCAACTAATATTTTGCGATTAACAAAATCAAATTCTTTTTGGAGATCAATGGAAATCAATTAAAGTCAAGTATTAGGTTGTTCATAATATTTTCCAATTATTTACAACATGAACAAGGTAATGGGAACTTTAAGTAGATTCGAAGCTCCCGAATTGCCTCAGTTCTGTAAGAGGCTGGATTTGTTTCTTAAGCCAGACTGCAAGGAATCCTTCATGCAGTTTTGGGGATCACAGGAATGAGAGAAATAGGACGAACACCTTCAAACACGGGCTTTCGATCTTTCATTTTCAAGGGGGTTATAAAACCATGCTTAGATATTTTTAGAAATTGTTCAGAGTTGGTAATCTCATTCAAAAGGTCAGACAAGAGCGTTGAAAGGAAATCCCCGAAGGCTCTAATGAAAGGGAAACACTTGTTTTTCTTAGTTTCCCAGTTCTTCTTTCGATCTATAAAGGAGAGGATATGTAGGTTGTATTAAGTTTAGTACCACCCATCAAACGCTACAAGCCTGAAAATATTTGCCTGATTTTAGAAGAAGGTGGAAAACACCCCCTAAAAATCAACGAATCGTTAATGAAAATCACAAAAGCATATTCTGCGTATCACAGAACCCTAATGCTGCTATATCCAAAACTGTGGAATTTTGCAGTTTTTGCCAGAAGGAAGATCATGGATGCGTGTTTATTTGTTTGTTTGTTGTTGTTTTTTTTTTCAGTTGTAATCATATCGACCCAGAGGTCCTAAAATATCAACAGCGGTTTCATTTAACGGAAATTAAAAGTTTTAGTGCCCTTTTTAAGTGACCAAAAAGACTGGAGGGCAAATATACCCCCTCCCACGTCCCTTTTTTATCCTAAAATCGTCTGAACAAAATTTTGAGATAGCTTGTTCAGCATAGTTGAGAAGCACAATAACCTTGCCTTTGGAGATTATATGACTCCCAGTGGTTAATGGAGCTCGTCCGGAAGGATGCAAACTTTGTTTGCTGACCACATGCCAACCTCATGAGTGCGGGTGTAGCCCATCCCAGGGTTTCTTAATCAGAACCCAGGCCTAGGGACGGTTGGGTTTGCGACCCTCCTCCTGAAAATAATTGCAATGAAAAGAAATGAAACTCAAGCCTCGGATCTTATTGGTTTTAATTTATTACGACCTTGGCACGCCCCTGGACATCCTTTGAACCTTGCTGACCAAGGTGGGCTGAGAATAGCCATCTGGAATGTTTTAACTATGAATAAGCCGGGATCCAAAGACCTTCTAGGGTTAGAGATGTTAAAATGTGGAATTGACATACTTGGAATGACAGAAACACATTTGACGGGAACAGGCGATGAAGAAATCCCCAGTACAGGTCACAGGATGATTTGGTCAGGGCAAAACTACAGTAGAAGCAGTGGTGTAGGCCTGCTCCTAAATAAGAAGGCAAAGAAATGCATCATATCCTACAACCGAATATCGGATAGACTACTCACTGCTCGCTTCAACCACAAGCATGGGAATATGTCGGTTATTGTGTGCTACGCACCAACGAATGTCTCCCCAGAGGTAAAAAAGACAATTTTTACTCAGCTCTGACATCTACTCTATCCCGGATTTCCCCTCACGATGTTTTGGCTGTGGTGTGCGATTTCAATGCAACAGTATCAAACCCCAGCAGAGCTTTTAAATCTGTAGTTGAACCGGTTACCCTGACTCGTTTAATGAAAACGGGACCCGACTCCTCCAGCTGTGCCCTTTACATGTATCGGTCGTTGCCACCACCCTGTTTCACAGGAAAAACATCGATAAGCCAACATGGTATACCACCGATGGGCGAACACAGAAGGTGATTGACTACTTCAGATTCAACCAAAGATGGCGCTCATCACTTACGAACTGTAGAACATATCGTTGCGCTGAGATAGGGAATGCAGACCATCGATTTGTTGCTGCGAACTTCCGCCTGCGTGTTAAAGCCCAGCCTTCAGAACGGCGCCAGCCAAAATTAGACACCCAGAAACGAAAAATTGAGGCATTTCACCAAAAGTACTCAGTTGAAATTCAGAATAGGTTTGAATTCCTGGATACACTTGTTGACCTGGACACGTCATGACAGACTTATAAAAAGGGTTTACTAGAGGTTGCCACTAATACCGTCGGTTGTATGATGTATTCAAAGAAGCCCTGGCTATCGCGAGAAGCACTGCAAATCATTGAACAGCGCCGAAAAGCGCGGTTGGCTGGAGATATGCCCTCCTACAGACGGCTAAACGGGTTTAGAAACAATATTATTCACCGTGATAAACAACAATTTGTTAATAAAAAAGCTGAAGAGCTAGAAGATGCGGCACGAAAAGGTGACGTCATGTCGCTTTTCAAGCTTATCAGAGATCTTAGCGATGGGAAACCACCAAAGATAGGCGCAGTTAAAACCGTCTGTGGTGAAATGCTAGAAGATGAAAACGCGCAACTTGATCGATGGAGGGAGCACTTAGCAGAGCTATTAAACGCCAAAAGAATTGTGGTTGACCCCAACCTAACTATATCCACTCTGCAAACAACATATAAAATCTACCAGAGCCTGATCCTTCCTCGGTAGAAGAGACACAAAATCCCCTGCGGAGAATGAAGAACAACAAGGCACCAGGAACCTGCGGGATCACCGTGGAGCTGCTAAAGTTTGGAGGACTGGCAATGCTACTTTGGCTGCACATGCTCTTCTCCCTCGTCTGGTCAACCGAATTGATACCTGAAGAATGAAAAGAAGGGATAATCATTCCTCTTTGGAAGTAGAAAGGTAGCCGTAGAGATTGCTTGAACCACAGAGGAATTACCCTCCTGTCAGTGCCTGGCAAACTATTCACCATGACATTGCTTGATAAGAGTATCCAATTCATTCGTAAGTGCCGCCGGATTCAGCAAGCAGATCTCATGCCCAACAGATCCACAACCGAGCAGATATACACTATTCGACAGGTCATCGAGAAAGCCCACGAGTTCCAGCGTACAGCATATATTGCATTTGTTGACTAAAGCAGCTTTCGACTCGATCGACCGTGAGTCCCTTTGGCTGATACTAAAACGAACAGGACTCCCTGATAAATATTGCCGCCTGTTCAATGCACTCTACACTGGTACAAAAATCTCCGTCCAGGTTAATGATCGCCGAAACCCACTATTTGAGATAGATACTGGTGTAAGGCAAGGCTGTGTTGCTGCTCCTGAAATTTTCAACGTGGTGATTAATTATGTCATGAACCGAACCACGAATCGGCTCCTATTCGGACTGAAATATGGTGATAGAGCCCTAGCTGATTGCAACTTCGCAGATGATATTGTCCTGATATGAACTTCTGCAGTTGAACTCGAGGCAACTCTCAATACACTGTCGGAGGATGCCATGAAAGTGAGACTACATATTAGCGGGCAGAAAACAAAAATAATGATCACCGACCCGGCTGGACATTCCGTCAACTCACCATCATTTAACGTATTAGGGCACACTATCGAAGTTGTCAATTCTTTTACTTAACTTGGATCTGTCGTCTCGGATAACGGCTCAATTGAAATAGAAGTCCAGTCGCCCATCGCGAAAGCTGCGTCTATTATGGCTCGATTATGCCGTTCCTTGTTGTCAAAGCCCGACATTAGCCTAAAAACAAAAATGCGGATCTACAACAACACCGTAGCGCAAGTCCTTCTCTGCGGTACTAAAACTTGGCCGGCAGCTGCTTCTGTTCGTGATGCCATAGATGTGGCCCAAACAAACTTCCTAAGACGAATCGAAGGGATCAAGTGGTACGACTTCGTCTCAAACACCCGATTGCTGACATTAACGGATCAGACCCCCAACTCTCTTCAGCTTGCCATAAGAATCCTACGGTGGTTTGGCCACTCAATTCGCATATCAGCAGAAGCAACCGCCAGCACACTCTTTAGTTTTGATGCCCCTAAACATGGCTGGAAGCGTCCCCGTGAAAGACCCCAGTTCAGATGGAGGGACAGCCTTACCCAGTACTTCTCCATGATCGGTACTGCTCTCCATGAAGCAGTCACGCTTGTGCAGGACCGTTTGGAATGGAGGCAAAAGGCTCATCTCTCTCTATGCTGGAACACCAGCAGGAGCCTTAGGTCAAGTCAGCATCCCCTGGGGAAATATTTTTAAGTTTTAAAATTTGCCCGATTCGTTTTTATAGTATTTGTTATTGGGAAGTATGCATACATTTTTCGGGTAGGGGTGAATTTTTTTCTGGAGATTCTATTTTTTTACGAAATTCTTTTTTATAGCCTTTTTCCTGCTTTCTCTTTGCCGACTTAATTTTACGCGTGGAGACGTTAAGGGTAATCGTCCGGGGTAAATTTTTATCGGGATTAAATGATATATAGGGTATTTACGTGAGCAAGGGGATTTTACCGTGGAGGTGGAGCCAGGGTTCCTGGAATTATTTGAAAAACTATCAGTAATTAAATTAAAAAAAACAAGTTTTGTCAACTTAAAGTAAGGAGCAACATTCAAAATAAAAACGTACAGATATTATTATGTATATGAAGGGGATTGTGCTCTCCTCAACACCTCGCTTTTTACACTAAAGTTTTAATTTTGTCCCAATTCTTTAAGAACGATTCCTGAAACACAAGGGTCGTTTAATTAGACCAATAAGAAGCTTTTTTAAAAGTACTAAAAAACTTTTGCGTGAAGAGCGAAGTGTCGAGGAGGGGACAACCCCCTCATATACGTAATAACTTCTGTTCGTTTTAATGTTTAATGTTGCTCTTAACTTTTAGTCAAAAAAATTTTTTTTTTATTTAATAAAGGGTAAAGAGCGGGGAAGATCATCAGTTCATAATTGATATGACAATCCCGGAAGGCTTTGGACAATGGAAGCAAGGAACCTGTTTCTGGTACTTTTCAAAACTTCAGGGGGTTCAGGTATTGTTATCATTAGGGAAGGGGGCTGGCTGGGGCTATTGACCTCCTGATTTTATGAGGGGCCTTAAATATGTAGTTACAATTTCTATTGATTTGATTTGAGATGGGAAAAAAATAATTGTGTAAAAAAAGTATTCTTAATTAAAACAAATTTGTTTCTTTTAGAGCTGTACTTCTGAACAATCTATTGTAAGCGTCATTCTCAAACATATATATTTATTATTCCTATTTCATATTTCACGACTCATTTTTATTGCCTTGTTGTTGCAGCCCCAGTGCCCCCTTTCGTTACAATTTTACGTGTCGGTTACATGATTCTTGAACAATGATCCTCTCTGTATACACGCATTATGTGCTCTATTTTCTTTGAGCCTGTTCTTGAATCTGTACTGAATCTTTTCTGAGTCATTTCTAACTCAAGTCTTCTCTGATTCTAGATTTTTTTTTTTCGTCTCTTGTATCCATGTACCTTAGGTCGAATTAAGATTTTTCTTTATATTTGGAAGTTTTGCTACCAGGGACATGAAGTTAAAATGTTTTTTTATTGTCTTTTGGATCCATGTACCTTAGGTCAAATTAATTTTTTTTCATATATTTAGAAGTTTTAATACCTGGGACATGAAATTAGAAAGTATAGTCTCTTGGAACCATCTGTCTCAAGTCCAATAATGGTATTTCTTTATATTTCGAAGTTTTGGTGCCAAGGACATGAAATTAAAAAAGTTTTTCATCTCTTTCAACCATATGTCTTAGAAATGCCTTAGGTCGAATCAGGATTTTTTCTTTATATTTGGTACCAAGTTTTGGTACCAAGGACATGCAATTAAGAAGTTTCTCGTCTCCTGGATCCATGTGCATTAGGTCCAATTAAAATTTTTCTGTATATTTGGAAGTTTGGTACCAAGAATATGAAATATAAAAAAATTTCATCTCTTGAACCCATGTGTCATAGGTCGAATCATAACTAAAGACTGTGGTTTTCTAAGATTTTTCTTTATATTTGGAAGTTTAGGTACCAAGGACATGAAATTAATTTGTTTTCGTCTCTTGGATCTATGTGCCTTTTTCAAATTAAAGATTTTTCTTTATTTTTGGAACTTTTGGTGTCAAGGACATGGAATTAAAATGTTTTTTCGTGTCTTGGATCCATTTGCCTTAGGTTTTTTTTCTTTATATTTGGTAGTTTTGTTAGCAAAGGCATGAAATTACAAAGTTTTTTTGTTTCTTGGATCCATGTGTCGCTGGTCCAATTAAGAATTTTCATTACATTTAGAAGTTTTGGTATCAAGGAAATGAAGTTAAAAAAGTTTTTATCTCTTGGACCCATGGGTCTTAGGTCCAATCATACCTAAAAACTATGGTTTTCTTAGATTCTTCTTTTGATTTTGGAATTTTGGTACCAAAGACATGAAATTAAAATGTTTTTTCGTCTCTTGGATCTGTGTATCTTTGGTCGGATTAAGATTTTTCTTTATATTTGGAAGTTTTGGTACCAAGGATATGAAATTAGAAAGTTTCCCATCTCTTGGATTTATGGCCCTAGGTTCAATTAAGATTTTTCTTTAGATTTAGAATTTTATATTTGTATTATATTTGTTATCAAGGACATCAAATTGAAATGTTGGTGCGTGTCTTGGATCCATATGTCTTAGGTCAAATTAAAGTTTGTCTTTATATTTCGGAAGTTTTGCTTCTTAGGACATGAAATTAAAATAGTTTTTTCGTCTATTGGATCCATGCATCTTAGGTCCAATTAAGATTTTTCTTTATATTTGGCGGTTTTGGTACCAAGAACATGAAATTAAAATTTTTTTCGTCTCTTGGATCCATGTGCCTTTGGTCCAATTAAGATTTTTCTTTATATGTGAAAGTTTTGGTACCAATGATATGAAGTTAAAAAGTTTTTTGTCTCTTGGGTCCATATCCCTTATGTCCAACTAAGATTTTTTGTTTATATTTTGAAATTTTGGTATCAAAGACATGAAATTTAAAAAAATCATCTTTTAGACCCATATGTCTTAGGTCAAATTAAAGTTTGTCTTTATATTTCGGAAGTTTTGCTTCTTAGGACATGAAATTAAAATAGTTTTTTCGTCTCTAGGATCTATATGCTGTTGACTAAAGAAGTTTTTTTCTTTAGGTTAGAAAGTTCGAGTACCAAAGGCAGGAAACTAACATGTTTTTTCGGCTGCTGGATCCATATACCTTAACTCAGGCTAAAATTTTTCTTTATATGTGAAAGTTTTGGTACCAATGATATGAAGTTAAAAAGTTTTTTGTCTCTTGGGTCCATATCCCTTATGTCCAACTAAGATTTTTTATTTATATTTTGAAATCTTGGTATCAAAGACATGAAATTTAAAAAAATCATCTTTTAGACCCATATGTCTTAGGTCAAATTAAAGTTTGTCTTTATATTTCGGAAGTTTTGCTTCTTAGGACATGAAATTAAAATAGTTTTTTCGTCTCTTGGATCCATGTACCTTAGGTTCAATTAAGATTGAACCTAACGTCTCTTGGATCCATGTGCCTTAGGTCGAATTAAGATTTTTCTTTATATGTGAAAGTTTTGGTACCAATGATATGAAGTTAAAAAGTTTTTTGTCTCTTGGGTCCATATCCCTTATGTCCAACTAAGATTTTTTCTTTATAATTCGAAGTCTTGGTAACAAGAACAGGAAATTGAAAAAAAATCATTCCTTAGGCAAGTATTTCTTAATTCGGAGCTTACCTAAAAAACTATGGCTATCTAATATTTTTCACAATGTTTGGAAGTTTTGGTAACAAGAATATAAAATAACAATGTTTTTTTTTTGTCTCTTGGATCCATACTTAAACTCTAAACTAAAACTCTAAACTAAAATTCTAAACTAAGACTCTAAGCTAAAACTTTTCATTTAAATCTAAACTAAAACTCTAAACTAAAACTCTAAACTAAAACTCTAAACTAAAACTCTAAACTAAAACTCTAAACTAAAACTCAAAACCAAAAATCTAAACTAAAACTCTAAACTGAAACTCTAAACTTACGCTTTAAACTAAAACTCTAAACTAAAACTCTTAAACTAAAACTCTAAACTGAAACTAAACTAAAACTCTAAACTAAAACTCTAAAAAAAAACTCTAAACCAAAACTCTAAACTAAAACTCGCTACTAAAACTCTAAACTAAAAATCTAAACTAAAATTAAACTAAAACTTTAAACTAAAACTCTAAACTAAAACTCTAAACTAAAACTCCAAACTAAAATTCTAAACTAAAAATCTAAACTAAATACTTTGTTTTTCTAATAGAAATCATCACCACTGACATATTTATATTATCCTTATTTTATACTTTTAAAATATCACAGGTGGGCTTTTTTGCTATATGTATATTTGATGTGATTTTTAAATATAGAAAAAAAGTTGAAAAAAAATCCGTCAAAAAATATCACTACAAACGGTATTTTTCTTATACAAAAAATCATGACTGGCCTATTTATATCATTCTCATTTTGTACTTTTAAAATATCACAGGTGTTTACTTTTGGCTAGAATTATATTTGATGTGATCTTAAGACATGGAAAAAAAGTGTAGAAAAAAATACATATAAAAAAACGTCACTACAAACATTATTTTTGTAATCGAAAAAATTTCGACTGACGTATTTATACCATCTTCATTTTGTACTTTTAAAATACCAGAAGCTTTTTTGCTAGAAGTTTATTTGATGTGATTTTAAGACATGCCAAAAAAAGTTGAAAAAAATCATGTAAACAAAATAAAAAAAAAGTATACCCCCTCTCCCCCGCACTCTCCCCAAACCCCACCCTCCGAGGGGTATGGATCCCTGTCATGTTCATTACGATACTATGTGCTTTCATAGTTCAAAACCAGAAAAAATATTTTAAAATGGTGGCATGGACCACACTCACACTCATAATACATATTCTACTATTATTCATTTTAAGGCTTGGGTTCAATAATAACCCATAGACCGAATACAAAAGTTTTAGAATAACTAGTAGGTTGAGTCTCATCTCATCCGATGAGATGCCTTTTAAAAAAAGATGATTATATATAATGTACAAACCCATAAAATTCAGTAAATGCTCTTTTTTAACCGTTCCCCTAAATAGATCTGGTATAAAATATTCCACGGACTGAATTCAGTAGCCCAATTGTAGGGTAAAGTTATTTTAAAACTATACAATTGGCTAACGATAGGGACTGTAAATGACATTTGGTAAACTGAAACTGTGTAAGAAATAGTCCCACCACCCACTAAGGATACAATGAAAAATATATCACAAACCTCTTGCCTATATCATTCCTCGTCACAATTCCTTTTCCTAGATTCCATCTTATAAGATCGACTTCAATTCATCTACTAAATATATGCGAAGGCAACCATTCTTTTGTATGAAAGTATTCGCTTAAGATAAGGATAGGGCACCCGTTGGAATCTTGGCAACGCTGGAGAAAAATTCCTTGAATCCTTATCGCAAAACTTAAGATACGAATGTGCGCTTGAAATGATGTTCTATAGGACACCCGTTAAAGTAATAGCATTTCTTTCGTCGAGAAAAATTGTTTCCAAGGAAATGATGGGTCTCGTAGAGTACGCGTGTCGTTAAGAGAGAGGATATGAGGGATTGTTAGCTCCAACATGTGTGTGCTTGTATGGTGGGCCTCCCGTATGGGGGGCCTCCCGTATGGTGGGGTGTACTGGATTCCCGGATGTATTAAGGCCAAACTAATTGCTATTAGTCTAAAGGTGGAAAACCACGTTATAGGATTGACACATAACCAAAAAGTCCCCTGCACTTGTAGGAAATAGTAAAACCTATAGTTTTCCACGTGTTTGGTTAAATGGCACGGGTAAACGGCGGGAAGTAAGTATGTCTCTCTTATTGGACAAATGCTTGTGTGTTAGTTTTTGGAACGGTACGCCCTCCTAGAGTCTCAGGAAGGTTGACCAAGAATTTAAAATTGACATAGGACCGTTAGATTGCCTTGAGTGAGAGGCAAACAAGGCACACTGGCCTTTGGTCTTAGGCAGGTTGACCAAGAATTTACAATTAATACAGGACCGTTAATTTCTGTGGAATGAGAGGCGTCCAAAGTCCAATTGGGCCCATGCATATAGACTGTCAGGCAAAGCGAGTGATCCTATTCATAAATCCAATCCTTTGGATTGTCCCAATCCAAAGGATTGGGTCCCAAGCCAGAACCCAAAGGAACAAATCAAAGAACCCTTAGTATGCCGTTTCCACCTCCGGGGAATTTGCCGAAACAGTGTGGATTGTCCATTTTTACACATCTGCACAGATTTCTATAGGGGAAAACGTGGCAACGATCAATGTATATTGGTACACAAAGAACCTTGCCGAAAGTTCTCCTGTGGTCTTTGCTTCGTGAATGACTGTCCTAAAGTGCACCTACCAGCTAAACGTCACCTGCATGGGGCAATAAAAACGCACCCAAAGCAGTCAAAAAACGGGTTCCCTGCAAAATCTGAAGTTGGGAAACAAGATATCAGAACAGGAGATCGTTTACTAAGAATTGTCCCCTTAATGCAGTTGAAACTCACACCTCCGAGGAAAGACAACAGCATAAATCCTATATAGCTCCCCCCCCCCTACCGAAGACCGTGGCTACCAGCACCCCCAATAAGATCGCAAGCTATACCATACGGGCCCGTACCAGATATCAGATTAACTATCCCGCCAGCACACCAAATTATTACTCCCCATTTTCCAACGAGGAACAGATTTTCACAGCTCATCGAGTCTCTAGTCTAACACAGCCCATTCTTGATTTCCACCGCTCTATCTCACCACCAATAAATCCAGCTTTACTCCATGAACAACTCCCACCACCTTACAATCAACCAAAAGGTCACCTTCAACAAGTGAAAACACCTGTTGCAACCTTAAAATACAACCCCAAGTATACTCAGCGCTCAGCTCAAATGGATGCCCAAAGACACCGAACTCTACACGGTACGACAAAGGATTGTAATCACACAAAGCAGAAGTATTCATTTCCCGAAATCCTGCTCGCAAACGTCCGCTCTCTTGGGAATAAAGTTGAAGAGCTGGAAATCACCCTCATACAAAATGACATCGAAGTGGCTTGCTTGTGCGAAACCTGGTCTGCGTCTAACACATGCACGGTTATTTCCGGGTACGATGTGTATCTACTCCCAAGATTAAATAAGGACGGAGCCATGGTGAGTCATGGTGGCGGAGTTGGTTTTCTTTGCAAGTCTGCAATTCCGAATCGAGCCCTAAATATACCTATCCCCAGAAAACCTGAGCACGAAGTTCTGTGGCTTTGAACAAGGCCCCGATACTTACCAAAAGAAGTATCGTCAATCATTTTTGGTGTAGTCTACTACCCGCCAAGAGCATCGTTCCGAAAGGAACTCGTACTCTACCTACAGCATTCGGTTGACTGCATAAGAACCTAATACACATACGCTGCCATTCAGATCCTGGGTGACTTTAATGATTTAAAGGCTAGCTGGCTCTCAAGTTCACTCTCACTTACGCAAGTTGTTGAAGTCCCAACACGCGAGGAAAAAGGACTAGACCTTATCTTTACCAATATTGAGGAGTTCTATAATCCCCCTACACTCTCCCCTCTTTTGGAATAACTACCGACCTTACTGTGATTGGAAAGCCCATCAAAGAAACCCCTGACAGATCCCAGTCAGGGGTTAAATTCTGCCCGCGAATTCAAGAACAACCCCAAATTTAGTGAGAGTGACTAACTCAGACAAATTGGTCAAATGTACTTACTATGAAGAACGGCAACAATATTATGCAAGGGGTCACTGCTCAGCTGTTCCATGAATATGAAATAATATTTCCCGAAAAGACAATCCTGGTCAAGTCACAAAATAAGCCGTGGGTGACTAAAGAGATTAAGGATCTAATCAAATCGAGAAATGAGCTCTATAAGTTGGGATATCAAGATGAGGCTAAAAAAAATGCGCAATGTCATATGTCTCAAAATAAAGAAATCTAAAAAGGAATTTGGTGCTCAAGTGGTTAACAAGTTTTGGAAGTCTAACCCCTCTAGAGTCCACCAGAAGGTCCAGGAGATAATGGGACGGACTCGAAAGCAGCTGACAATCTATGGCTCTGATGGTGAACCTCTGAGCGCTGATATGATCAACACACATTTTCAAATATTTGTCGCACACACCCGCCTCTTGACGAGCTACCTGAAAATGGACCCATTGAACAAATTCCGATCATTCGCCCCCATGAAGTATGCGAGAACTTCAAACGCCTGGACCTCAGGAAGAGTAATTACCCTCTAGAAATTCCTATTCAGTTGATAGCTCATTGCTCTGAGGAGCTTAGTCCTATTTTGGCTGCCTGTTTCAATAAATGTCTAATAGATGGTACATTCCTGGATTGCTTCAAGACAGCCTATATAACTCCCATTCCTAAAATAAAAAAAAAACCTCTCACCTAACGATTTGCGCCCGATTTCAAAAACCCCGTGCCTTTCCAAAGTGTTTGAAGGCTTTATCTGTGAATATTTATATGGAGATATTGAAGCTAATTTAGACTCTGGGCAATTTGGTTTCAGGCCTGGACATAATACTACCCACTATCTTGTGTGCCTTCTTGACGATCTGATGAAACATCTCGAGAAAGACGAGTCATATGCAGAAATCTTTCTCAGCTATATAGTAAAGGCGTTTGACAGCATCCAACACCTGATAGCTATTAACCGAGCTAAAGAAATGGGTGCTCGACAGTTTCTTGTGAGAATGGTTGCAAGCTTCCTGCACAATCGAAACCAATGTGTTTCACTCACGCAGGATGAAGCATTCGAATTCCAAAAAATATGGTGCGGAGCACCACAAGGGACAAAATTAGGACCACTGACCTTTTTGATTGTTTTTAACCCTGTCCTAGCACATATACAAAGTCACTACAATTTTGCTGACGACCTCTCAAGCATATCATTCCGCACCTTAGCGAGCCTAGCAGAGGAAGTCACCACCTCATCAATATTTTCCCAACTAAAGCATAATCTTGAAGATGTAATGCTTACAGTTAGTGAAACCAAGAGCCATATTCTACGTGTTAGCTTTTTAAAATCTGCAATTCCGTCCCAAGAAGACACTGGACTTACAACTAAAGATGAAATAAAAATCCTAGGAGTAATTTTCAAAAGCAACCTGAAATGGGATCCACATATGCAGTCTATCCTCCAAAAGGCTTCCCTATGCCTAAAATCGTTTGCTTGCCTAACGCGGTTCAATATCCAAATTTCGATTATGCGCAGTCTATACTGTGTGTATGTCCGATCGGAAACCGAGTATGCTTGTCCCGTTTGGCACCCAGGTCTAACGGCTATCCAATCCGGAAAGCTTGAAAATATTCAGAAGCGGGCGTGCCAAATAATGCTTGGGGCAAATTATATATCATATGAGGACAGCCTGCAGAAACTGAGGCTTCAGAAACCATCTGAAAGGCGCCACGATCTCACGATGCGTTTCGGAAAAAAATGCCTAAGCTCTGATGTCCATCTCAAAATATTACCGGATTTCCAGGAATCACAGACCAGTCAGCCAAAAACACGTAGAGGAGCCCTAACTTCGTCGTATCAACTCCTTTGTCTCCCACCCCGAAACGCATCAAAGAGGTACCTATCATCGTTTGTTCCATACTTCGCGAACCACTATAATGAGGAACAAGTTCAAAATGCAATCTGTAAAAAGTTGTGAAAAAGTTTATTTATTTTTATATTTATTTATCTGATCTCATGTGTTATATTTTCTTGTTGTTTGACGTCCGCTGCTAGCTATAAGCTATTATGGAAATAAAGAGTTATTATATTATTATTAAACTCAGACACTTGAACTAAACAAAAACTTAATTCAATATTAGTTGACCAACAAGTTGTCTGGAATTGCAAGGCCAATCATCGTCCAAAAAGCCTAAAAGGGCCTGTCTGCCCAGAGTCTTAGGCTAGTGAACCCATTTACAAGCTAAGAAAGTTGTGCTAACAAAATATTAATTAGATATTGGTTGACCAATATTTATTTGACTGTTTGTGTTTGTGTCTTGGGTGTGATTGTCTAAGCTTGTCATAAGCTCAGACTTGTTTGCTAACAAAAACCCTCAGACAGTCAATAAAATGGTATTACGCCAGACTGTCAATGAAAAATTGACAAATAATTATTGACAAATTTTTAACCAATAATTAGTTAAAAGTTTACTACCGAAACCTCTGATGAAAATCCACAGACCTTATATGAGGGGGTCATTATAGAAAATAATAGTGAAAAATGAAATTCGCTCAGAATGCTGAACCGAGCTGAGGCAATGAATAGAACCTATTACAACGAGGCAAAAACGAAAGTAAAGAACAAAAAATTACATATTTACAAGGTGTACAAGAACAGGGGTCAGAACAAATCAGAAATGAAATAAAATAGCAACGAAATATGTGGTTAGAAGATAAGCAGCAAGGATAATTACAATTAACAGGGAGAATCAGAACGTGTCAAAAATGAAAGGTTTCTCCAACATACAAACAGTCAAATAATCAATCAAGCTGAAAACTACCAAAAACCACTATCAATAAATAAATGAAACTTAAAATGAGCAGAAATTGCAATAAATAGCTGAGTCAAACTCAAAACAAGCAGAAATTAATGTTAGTATGGCTGACAACCCCAATGTCTTCTCAAGACCTGAACATAATTTGCGCTTTACTGAAAAATAACAAAAAAAAAACAAATAACCTTGGATTTTTAGTCTAATTGACGTATAATGATATTCCTTAAGGTTTTGATAATGTTTTATTTATGAAAGTAAAATAAGTGAAAACATTTAGAATTTGTTTTGTTTTCAGTAAAGCGCAAAATGTGTTCTGGTCTTGAGAAGGCATGAGGGTTATCAACCCTACTCATGTTAATTTCTGCTCGTTTTGAGTTTGACTCGGTCATTTATTGTAATTTCCGCTCATTTTGAGCTTGATTTATTTATTGACAGTTATCTGTGGTAGTTTTACGCTAGGAAGATTATTTGACTTTATTTCACCTCATGTTTGGCTATATGGAGCTTTTAACTTTTCTTTGAAAAAACTTGTTTAATGGAAAAAAATTGAAATCAATTTCTATTCGTTTTTCATCGACATAGTCTTTTTCATAGGAAAAAATAAAATGTTACATCTTTTCAGTTTTTTTTATAAGAATCTATAGTTTGGGTTGCTTTGTGTATTGCTTCGTGTACAATTTTTAATCCTGACACAAACAGTATTTTTTTTAATTTTATAACTCCTGAAGTTGATATAAAAAATGAAACTTAATATCATTCCCAAAAGATTCTATATATGATCTTTGACAACCTGGATAAACTTGCACTCTTTTTATCTATTTAAATTGTAAGAGCAGAAGTAGTAACAACAGTATTCCCAAAAGTTTCAACTTATTATCCCCAGTCGTTTTCGATATATTGCTGAAGTTGCCGTATTGGTAACCATGAATACAATTACTTTTGATTTATTTTAATAGGCCAATTATAGGCATAATAGGCCAATTGCATAATTGTGTGGGATTGACGTGCCTAATATCCCTAAAGACAAGGTTGCTGGAACGTTCTACTGTGCTGAAAAAAATGGTTCTCAAATTTTTGACTGGGTGCGTTTGAGCTTGAGAGAAAGACTGTTTGCACTCCAATCTCTTTTACTCTTAAAGAGGGTACTAGAGCTTTCAATTTTGAATTGAATTAGCAGTAGTATAAGGGGTAAAGGTACTGAACTTACATTATATAAATCGACCAGAACATGATATATTCTGATCAAATGGTATACTATACAGTGGTAAGACTCCTGATGAACTAAACCATGTCAATAGACACTGATTACATTTAATTTATTCATCGCTTACCAACTAAGGGTAAATCTGATGGAATGGTGACTCCCACGCCACATTATATACATGTCAGAATATGATTATCATATATTCATCCTTCACAGGTCAATTTATTCGAGTAGAGAAAAGCGATTAGGATCAACCTAGCTTCACTTCTTGGCTATGGTTGCTATAATACACAAGTACCAAGTGAGGACTGCAACTAATATAAATTATTGTTTAGTATTGGAGTATGCATAAAGTAGAAACTAATAAAGTCGTATACATTTTAGGTAATGATACGCCAGCCCATAATCATCCCTGCCCCAACATCCAAGGCCCCCAATATCCCCTCCCCCAAATTTTTGTAGATTTATCTTTTTCATGAGCATATTTTTCCATGGATAATTATTTTTCATAAGGATATTTTTAAGATATCGATACATGAATGTATTCTGCCAAATTGTTTTTATCTGCTGTTTCAATTGAATAATTTTTCCAAGGTATATTTTTTTAATGAATAATTATTTGCTTCGCTGTTTATTTTTCATAAAAATATTTTTAATATTTCGATAAAGACCGGTCTACTTCAAAGTCATTTTGGATATATTTTTCAAATGAACCATTTTTTAAGTTTTTTTTCTTGATATATTTTTCCATGGGTAATTACTTTTCATGCGGGTATTTTAATATATCGATAAATAGAGGTCTGCTTCCGAATTGTTTTGGATATATTTTTCAAATTAATCATTTTTTAAGGTTTTTTTCATGGATATATTTTCCATGGATAATTATTTTTCATGAGGATATTTTTAATATATCGATAAACAGAGGTCTACTTCCAAGTTGTTTTGGGTATATTTTTCAAATAAATCATTCTTCAAAGGTACAATGCTTTTTATTGACTATATAATTCCATTGGTAATCATTTTTCATGAGGATATTTTTAATATATCGATAAACAGAGGTCTACTTCCAAGTTTTTCAAGTATATTTTTCAAATGAATCATTTTTTCAAGGTATATTTTTTTCATGGGTACCTTTTTTCATGTGTAATTATTTTTTCATGAGGATATTTTTAATATATCTATAAAGAGAGGTCTACTTCCGAGTTGTTTTCGGTATATTTTCAAATGAATCGTTTTTCCAAGGTATATTTTTTCATTGATATATTTTTCTAAGGATAATTGTTTTTCATGTGGAAATTTTCAATATATCGACAAACAAAGGTCTACCAAACACTCGCTAAGACAAACTGGCATAATGAGAGAGGCATCGTGAGAGAGACAAGCAAAAAGTTAGGTTCATTTTGGCTCACTTAGCGTTTCGCACCACACTAAATATATACTTTGGAGAAAATTATTTATTTGAAAAATATACCCAAAACAACTCGGAAGTAGACCTCTGTTTATCGATACATTAAAATATCCTCATGAAAAATAATTACCCATGGAAATATATATATCCATGAAAAAAGATATACTTTGGCAAAACGATTCATTTGAAAAGTATACCCAAAACAACTTGGAAGTAGACCTTTGTTCATCGATATATTAAAAATATCATCATGAAAAATAATTATCCATGGGAAAATATATCCATGAAAAAATAATATACCTTGAAAAATGATTTCTTTGAAAAATATAGCCAAAACAACTTGGAAGTACATCTCTGTTTATCAATTTATTAAAAATATCCTCGTGGAAAATAATCACCCATCGAAAAATATATCCATTAAAAAAATATACCATGGAAAAATGCTTCATTTGAAAAACATACCCAAAACAACTTAGATGTAGAACTTTGTTTATTGATACATTGAAAATATCCTCCTGAAAAACAATTAACCATGGAAAAATATATCCATGAAAAAAATATATATCTTGGAAACTGATTCATTTGGAAAATATGCCCAAAACAACTAGGAAGTATTTTTCTGTTTATCAGTATATAAAAAATATCCTCATGAAAATTAATCATCCATGGAAAAATATATCCATAAAAAAAATACACCTTGGAAAAATAATTCATTTGAAAAATATACCCAAAATAACTTGGAAGTAGACCCCTGTTTGTTGATATATTAAAAATATTCTCATGAAAAATAATTACCCATGGAAATATCTATCAATAAAAAATAATATACCTTGGAAAAATTATTCATTTGAAAAATAGACCCAAAACAACTTGGAAGTAGACCTATATTATAATATCCTCATGAAAAACAATTACCCATGGAAAAAAATATCAATGAAAAAAATATACCTTGGGAAAATGATTCATCTAAAAAATATACCCAAAAATAACTTGGAAGTAGACCTACATTTATCGATATATGGAAAATATCCTCATGAAAAATAATTACCCATGGAAAAATGTATCCACAAAAAAAATACCTTGAAAAAATGATAAATTGAAAAGTATACTCAAAATAATTTGGAATTAGACCTCTGTTTATCGATATATTAAAAATTTCTTCATGAAAAATAATTACCCATGGAAAAATATATCCATGAAAAAAACTTAAAAAATGATCAATTTGAAAAATATACCCAAAATAACTTGGAAGTAGACTTCTGTTTGTCCATATATTTAAAATATCCTAATAAAAAATAAATACCCGTGGAAAAATATATCCACGAAAAAAAATATACCTTGGAAAAATGATTCATTTGAAAATTAGCTTGGAAATAGACCTCTGTTTATTGATATACTAAAAATATCCTCATGAAAAATAATTATCCATGAAAAACATATACCTCGGAAAAACAATTCCTTGGAAAAATATACCCAAAACAACTTGGAAGTAGACCTCTGTTTATATATATATATATATATATATATATATATATATATATATATATATATATATATATATATATATATATATATATATATATATATATATATATATATATATATATATATCAAAAATATCAGTAGTATTGATACCCTTGATACAAAACTAGATGGTATAAAGCGATCAAACCCTCTATATTATGGGCCTATAAAGCGATCAAACACGTTATATTTGAAAACATGGACGAGATTGTGTAATGCAACCAGACAGGTTTCAGTACCAACACGCATTTCTGGTCCAAAGAGAAGTATAATGAATTATACAAGAATATATGTCCAATTTCGTGATCCAAAGCTTACGGCTATTAGAATTAAATGGTAGATTTAATGTTGGCATATGGGAATTATTATCAACTATACAAAGAATATACACAGAAGTGTAATAGATTTGAGGCCTACAAGAGACCTCGGTGCAAGGTATTCAATAGTTTAATGGGGTTTATATAAAAATGTGGGTTTCAGTCGTATGGGAAAATAATCATGTTTTTATATCATTTTACGTAAAAGCTAACTCAATTTGCAAAAAAAGGTATAGCTTTTGCGAATTGGACTGTATGAATGATCTTAATTCATGATGAAATAATAGGGACGAAACAGAGCTAGATAACATTTGCGAATTGGACTGTATGAAGGGGGTGAAAAAGGGGTAAACTGCATACCAGTTAAGGTAATGCCGAAGGGGTTATTAACTCAAACAATTTATTTTAATTGGGGAATGGATTGTATGAAGGTGGTAAAAAAGGGTTAAACTGATTACCAGTTAAGGTAACCCTGAAGGGGTTGTTAACCCAGGAAATTTATTATAAATTTGGAATAGCATCAATCTATGGAAACGATTAACGATGAGAAGATGACCTTTTGAGTTGTCCTAGCTTTAATTCTCCGATGTGTTCTGTATAATACACAAGTACCGGTTGTCAATATAAAATATGCTCTAACATTATAATATACTAAAAAGCTGATACTAATAGAGATTTAGATGCCAAGAAAAGAATTTTGATAAAGAAATTCGGAAAAATACTTAGAAATCCTTGGAAATCAAGTAGTGAGGTGATTATGAGTATGAACCATCAAGGACCGTACGCACCATTGACCCTAACCACCAAAGACCTCAACCTCAGAAGCCTCCCCATACCCCCAAACTCTAAGGGGCCCATATCCCCAACTTTTGGGTCCCCTCCCCCTATTTTTTATACTTTTTTTAATATTTCTTTTGACATGGTATTTTTTCTTTTTTTACATCTCTTAGAATGACATGGAACATATTTAAAACATAAAAAAAATACATTTAATATTTTCCAAATTCAAAATGAGAATGATATCGAAATGTTAGTCGTGACTTTTACTATTAGAAAATTTTTGTTTGTAGTAGCACTTTTTTTAGGGCTAAATTTTGTTTTGGACTTCAAAATTATTCAGCTTGTTTTTATCGACATCTTTTCTCGGATACGTCGGATAACATTGACAAAATCTATGTATCAGATTAAATAAATTCTTTATTAGAATATTTCGTCAGATATGTCGGATAACATTGTCAAAATCTAAGTATCGGATTAAATAAATTCCTTATCAGTATCTTTCGTCAGATATGTTGGATAACATTGTCCAAATATAATCATCGGAGTGAATAACGTCTTTATAAACTTCTTTTGTTGCACACATCGGATAAAATTCACAGTATCTGAGTATGAAAGCCAATAGATTAAGTATCATCCTCAATTCTCAGATACATTAGATAAAATTGACAAAATGTATGTGTCAGAGTGAATAAATTTTTTTTATCAACATCTTTTGTCAAATACGTCGGATAAAATTGATAAAATCAAAGTATCAGAATGAATAGATTCTTTTTCAACATCCTTTGCCAGATATGTCGGTTAACATTATCAAAACCTAAGTGTCAGAGTGACCATACTCTGTATTGACGTCTATTCTCAGAAACATGGGATAACATTGACGAAATATAAGTATCAGAGTAAATAAATTGTTTTCTTATCAGCATCTTTTATCGGATACAACGGATAAAATTGGGTGAATCTAAGCTACAGAATGAATAAATTATTGACAAAATCTAAGTATCAGAGTCAATAAATTCATTATCTTCATCATTTCTCAGATACATTGGATAAAATTGACAAAATCTAAGTGTTAAAGTGAATAAATTTTTTTATCAACATCTTTTGTCAGATACATCGGATAAAATTGGCAAAATCTAAGTATCAGAACGAATAGATTCTTTATCAACGTCAGAGTGATCAAATTCTATATCAACATCCATTGTCAGATTTATCAACATCATTTGACAGGTACTTTTGATAGTCTCAGAGTGAGTAAATTCTTTATCATTATCTTTTCTCAGATATGATTGATAAAATTGAGAAAATCTAGGCGTCAGAGTGAATAAAGTCTTTATCAATGTCTTTTGACAGATATTTTCTTTGTCGGATACATCAGATAATATTCACAAAATCTAAGTATCAGAGTGAATAAATTCTTTATCAATGTCTTTTGACCGATACGTTTGATAACACTGACCAAATCTAAGTAGCATAGAGAATAAATTCTATATCAACTTCTTTGTCGGTTACATTAGATAATATTCACAAAATCTAAGTATCAGATTGAATAAATTCTTTATCAACATGCTTTGTCAGACATGCTTGATAAAATTGAGAAAATCTAAGTATCAGAGCGAATAAATTCTTTATCAATGTCTTTTGACAGATACGTTTGATAAAACTGACATAATTTAAGTATCAAATTGAACAAATTTTTTATTGACATTCTTTATTGATATCATTTGTCGTATGCGTTGGATAACATTGACAAAATCTATGTATTAGAACGAATAAATTCTTTATCATCATCAATTGTTGGATATGTCATTATGAAAAAATTGTAAGTATCAGAGCAAATAAATTCATTAACATTTTTTTTATCAACATCATTTGTCAGATACGTCGGATAACGTTGCCGAAATCTATGTATTAGAATGAATAAATTCTCATCAGAATAAATTCATGTATCAGAGTGAATAAATTCTTTATTAACATTCTTTATGGATATTGTTTCTTGGATACGTCGGATAACATTGAAAAAATTTATGTATTAGAATGAATAAATTCCTTATCCTTATCCATTGTCGGATATGTCATTATGAAAAAATTGTAAGTAAGTAACAAACTCGTTCTTGAATTCTCCTCTTGGATACAGCATACGAAAATTTTATTCAAGAAATTATAAAAAATTGCAATTAAGTAACAAACTCTTTCGTGAATTCACCTCTTGGATACACAATATGGAAATTTCATTCACAATATGAAAAAATTGTAAGTCAGTAACAAACTCTTTCTTGAATTTGCCTCCTGAATACACAATGCAGAAGTTTTATTCAAGAAATTGTGAAAAAATTGTAAGTAAGTAACAAGCTCGTTCTTGAATTCACTTCTTGGATACACAATATGGAAGTTTCATTCAAGAAATCATGAAAAAATTGTAAGTAAGTGACGAACTCGTACTTGAATTCACCTCTTGGATACACAATATAGAAGTTTCATTCAGGAAATTACGAAAAAACTGTAAGTAAGTAACAAATTTTTTCTTGAATTCAACTCTTGGATACACAATATGGAAATTTCATTCAAGAAAATATGAGAAAATTGTAAGTAAGTGCCCAAATGCAGAAATTTCATTCAAGAAATTATTAAAAATTTGTAAGTAGGTAACAAACTCTTTCTTGAATTCACATCTTGGACATACACATTACAGAAATTTTCATTCAAGAAATTATGAAAAAATTGTAAGTAAGTAACAAACTCTTTCTTGAATTTACCTCTTGGATACACAATACAGACATTTCATTAATGAAACTATTGAAAAATTGTTAGTAGTTAAACAAACTCTTTCTTGAATTCACCTCTCTAATACGAAATGCAGAAATTTTATTCCTTAAATTATGAAAAAAATTTAAGTAAGAACAAAAATGCAGAAATTTCAATTAACAAAATAAGAAAAATCTGCAAGTGAATATCAAACTTTTTCTAGAATTCGCGTCTAGGATACAAAATAGAGACATTTCATTCGAGAAATTATGAAAAAATTGTAAGTAAGTAACAAACTCTTTCTTGAATTCACGTCTAGGATACAAAATACAGACATTTCATTCATGAAACTATGAAAAAATTGTAAGTAAGTAACAAACTCTTTCTTCAATTCACCTCTTGGATACACAATATGGGAATTTTATTCAAGGATTATGAAAAAAATTTAAGAAAGTAACAAGCTCGTTCTTGAATTCACCTCTTGGATACACAATATGGAAATTTCATTCAAGGAATTACGAAAAAACTGTAGTTCAGTAATAAACCCTTTCTTGAAATCACCTCTTGGATACACAATATGGAAATTTCATTCAAGAAATTATGAAAAAATTGTAAGTAAATAACAAACTTATTCTTGAATTCGCCTGCTGGTTACACAATACATAAATTTCCTTCGTGTGGTTATGATAAAATTTTAAGTAAGTACCAAAATGCAGAAATTTCATTCAAGAACTTATGAAAATATTGTAAGTAGATAAAAAAGTCTTTCTTGAATTCAGCTCTTGGACACACAATAAAGAAATTTCATTCATGAAATTATGAAAAAATTGTAAGTAAGTGACAAGCTCTTTCTTGAATTCACCTCTTGCATACACAATATTGAAATTACATTCAAGAAATTATAAAAACATTGTAAGTAAGTAACAAACTCCTTCTTGAATTCACCCCTTTGATGCACATTACAGAAATTTCATTCAAGAAATTATGAAAAAATTGTAATTAAGTTACAAACTCTTTCTTGAATTCACTTCTTGGATACACAATACAGACATCTCATTTAAGAAACTATGAAAAAAATGTAATTAGGTAACAAACTCTTTCTTCAAATCTCATCTTGGATACACAATACAGAAATTTTATTCAAGAAATTATGAAAAAATTGTAAGTAAGTAACAAACTCTTTCTTGAAGTTATCTCTTGGATACACAATGCAGAAACTTCAGTTAAGAAATTATCAAAAATTGTAAGTAAGCTACAAATTTTTGTCTTGAATTCACCTCCTGGATAAAAAAAGACATTTCTCTCAAGAAATTATGACAAAATTCTAAGTAAGTAACAGACTCTTTCTTTAATTTGCCGTTTGGCTGCACAATACAGAAATTTAATTCAGGAGACTATGAAAAAATTTTGAACAAACTATTTCTTGAACTTGCCTCCTGGACAGAAAATACAGCAATTTCACTCAAGAAACTATGAAAAAATTTTAAGTAAGTAACGAATTCTTTCTTGAATTCTCCTCCTGGGTACACAATACCTTAGAGTGGCGCGCCACTCTAAATGAACCTAAATTAACCCAACTTTTTGCATGTCTCTCTCTCACTATGACTATGTATCTGAGCTGGTGTGCTGCCATCTATAACCGGTCTAACCTAAATTCAACGTAATGATGCATGAAGTCAAAATAAATAGAACTTTGATTTTACGAATGTTTATGATGTATCCAAAGAGTTTGTTACTTACTTAATATTTTTTCATAATTTTTTGAATGAAATTTCTGTATTGTTTATACGCGAGGTGAATTCAAGAAAGAGTTTGTTACTTACTTACAATTTTTTCATAATTTCTTGAATCAAATTTCCGTATTGTGTACCCAAGAGGTGAATTCACGAAAGAGTTTGTTACTTACTTACAATTTTTTTTAATTTCTTGAATGATATGTCTGTATTGTGTAACTAAGAAGTGAATCCAAGAAAGATTTCGTTACTTACTTACAATTTTTTAATAATTTCTTGAATGAAATTCCCGTATTGTGTTTCCAAGAGGTGAATTCAAGAAAGAGTTTATTACTTACTTACAATTTTTTATAATTTCTTGAATGAAATATCTGTATTGTGTATCCAGGAGCAGAATTCAAGAAAGAGTCTGTTACTTACTTACAATTTTTTTGTAATTTCTTGAGTGAAATTGCCGTATTGTCTGTCCGGGAAGCGAGTTCAAGAAAGAGTTTGTTTAAAAAAAATTCATAATATCCTGAATTAAATTTCTGTATTGTGCATCCAAACGGCAACTTCAAGAAAGAGTTTGTTACTTACTTACAATTATTTCACAATTTCTTGAATGAAATTCCTGCAGTATGTATTCGGGAGGTGAATTCAAGAAAGAGTTTGTTACCTACTTACAATTTTTTCATAATTTCTTGAATAAAATTTTTGTATTGTGTATCCAAGAGGAGAATTCAAGAACGAGCTTATTACTTACTTACAATTATTTCATAGTTTATTGAATGAAGTTTCTGTATTGTGTATTATCCAGGAGGCAAATTCATGAATGAGTTTGTTACTTACTTACAATTTTTCATAGTTTCTTGAATGAAATTTCTATATTGTGTAATCAAGAGGTAAAGTCAAGAAAGAATTTACTTTTGCCTTACAATTTTTTTCATATTTTCTCTAATGAATTATCAATATTGTGTATTCAAGAGGTGATTTCGGGAAACAGTTTGTTACTTACTTACCATTTTTTCATAATTTGTTGAATGAAATTTCTGCATTGTGTATTCAGGAGGTGAATTCAACCAATGGTTTGTTACTTACTTACAATTTTTTCTTAATTTGTTGAATGAAATTTCTATATTATGTACTCAAGATGTGAATTCAAGATAGAGATCGTTACTTACTTACAATTTTTTCATAATTTCTTGAATGAAATTTCCGTATTGTGTATGCAAGAGATGGATTCAATAAGAGTGTGCTACTTTCTTACAACTTTTTCATAATGACATATCCGACAATGGATAATGATAAAGAATTTATTTATTCTAATACATAGATTTTGTCAATGTTATCTGACATATCCATGAAAGAATATCGATAAAGAATGTTAATAAAGAATTTATTCACTCTGATACATGAATTTTATCAATTTTATCCAACATTTGCGACAAAGGATGTTGATAGAGAATTTATTCATTCTATTACATAGATTTTGTCAACGTTATCTGACGTATCCGACAAATGATGGTGATAAAAAAATGTTAATAAATTTATTGGCTCTGATACTTACGATTTTTTCATAGTGACATATCCAACAATGGATGATGATAAAGAATTTATTCATTCTAATACATAGATTTTGCCAATGTTATCCGACGTATCCGACAAATGATATCGATAAAGAATGTCAATAAAGAATTTGTTCAATTTGATACTTAAATTATGTCAGTGTTATCAAACATATCTTTCAAAAGATATTGATAAAGAATTTATTCACTCTGATCCTTTGATATTCTCAATTTTATCAAGCATATCTGACAAAGCATGTTGATCAAGAATTTATTCACTCTGATACTTAGATTTTGTGAATGTTATCTGATGTATCTGACAAAGAAATTGATAAAGAATTTATTCTTTATGATACTTAGATTCCTCCAGTGCTATCAAACGTATCTTTCAAAAGACACTGATAAAGAATTTGTTCGCTCTGATACTTAGATTTTATCAATTTTATCAAGCATATCTGACAAATCATGTTGATAAAGAATTTATTCAATCTGATACTTAGATTTTGTGAATTTTATCTGATGTATCCGACAAAGAAGTTGATATATCAGTTACTCACTATGATACTTAGATTTGTTCAGTGTTATCAAACGTATCTGTTAAAAGACATTGATAAAGAATTTATTCACTTTAATTCCTATATTTTCCCAATTTTATCAATCATATCTGACAAAAAATAATGATAAAGAATTTAATCACTCCGACACTATCAAAAGTAACTGTCAAATGATATTCATAAATCCGACAATAGATGTAGATATAGAATTTGATCACTCTGACACTTAGGTTTTGATAATATTAACCGACATATCCGGCAAACGATTTTGATAAATAATCTATGTTTTCTGATACTTAGATTTTGTCAATTTTATCCGATGTATCTGACAGAAGATGTTGATTAAAAAAAAATTATTAACTCTGACACTTAGATTTTGTCAATTTTATCAAACGTATCTGAGAAATGATGATGATAATGAATTTATTGACTCTGATACTTAAATTTTGTCAATAATTTATTCATTCTGATAATTAGATTTTCTCAACTTTATCCGTTTTTTCTGATGAAGATGCTGATAAAAAAAAATGTTTTCTCTCTGATACTTAGATTTTGTCAATGTTATCCCATCTTTCTGAGAATAGATGTTGATACAGAATTTGGTCACTCTGACACTTAGGTTTTGATAATGTTAACCGACATATCCGGCAAAGGATGTTGATAAGGAATTTATTCGTTCTGATACTTAGATTTTATCAATTTTATCCGAAGTATCTGACAAAATATGTTGATAATTAAAATATTCATTCACTCTGACAGATATATTTTGTCAATTTTATCCTGTGTATCTGAGAAATGAGGATGATAATGAATTTATTGGCTCTGATACATGGATTTGTGAATATTATCCGATGTATCCAACAAAAGAAGTTGAAAAAGAATTTATTCACTCTGATACTTAGATTTTGACAATTTTATCCGACATATCTGACAAAAGATTCAGATAAAGAATTTGTTTATTCTAATACTTGGATTTTGTCAATTTTCGCCGACGTATCCGACAAAAGATGTTGTTAAGAATTTATTCATTCTTATACATAGATTTTGTCAATATTATCCGACGTATCTGACAAATGATGTCGATAAAAAAAGTTGAATAATTTTGAAGTCCAAAAGAATTTAGCCTCCAAAAAAAGTGTTACTACAAACAGTATTTTTCTAATAGTAAAAGTCACGATTAACATTTCTATATCATTATCATTTTGAATTTGAAAAATATTAAATGTAATTTTTTAAGTATGTTTCATGGCATTCTGAGAGATGTAAAAAAAAGTTGAAAAAATACAATGTAGAAAAAAAAAAAAAAAATACTAAAAATTAAAAAATCTGGGGGGAGGGGGCCCCTTAGAGGTTGGGGGTATGGGTAGGCTTCTGAGGTAGATTTTGTCGATGTTATCTGACGTATTCAACAAATGATGTCGATAAAAAAAAGTTTAATAATTCCAAAGTCCAAAAAAAAATTGAGCCCCCGAATTAAAGTGCTACTGCAAACAGTATTTTTCTAAAAGTAAAAGTCACGACTAACATTTCGATATCATTCTCATTTTGAAGTTGGAAAATATTAAATGTTGTTTATTTATGTTTTAAGTGTGTTTTATGTCATTCTAAGAGATTTAAAAAAAGTTGAAAAAATACCATGTTAAAAAAAATCAGAAAATATTCAAAAAAATTTTAAAAAAGTATAAAAAAATGAGGGAAGGGGGCCAAAAAGTCGGGGTGAGGGGGCTCCTTAGAGGTTTGGGGTATTGGGAGGCTTCCGAGGTTGAGGTTCTTAGTGGTTAGGGTCAATGGTTCTTACGGTCCTTGATGGTTCATACTCATAATCACCTCACTACTTGATTTCCACGGATTTCTAAGGATTGTTCTGAATTTCTTTATTAAAATTCTTTTCTTGGCATTTACGTCTCTATTAGTATCAACTTTTTAGTATACTGTAATGTTAGAGCATATTTTATATTGACAGCATTGTTCAAACGGTACTTGTGTATTATACAAAACACATCGGAGAAGTAAATCTAGGTCAACTCACAAGGTCATCTTTTCATCGTTAATCGTTTCCAGGATTGATGCTATTCCAAATTTATAATAAATTGCCCGAGTTAAGAACCCCTTCAGGGCTACTTTAGCTGGTAATCAGTTTAACCCTTTTTTACCACCTTCATAAAATCCAATCACCAATTAAAATAAATTGCCTGAGTTAAAAACCTTTTCGGGATTACCTTAACTGGTATGCAGTTTACCCCCTTTTTCACCACCTTCATACAGTCCAATTCGAAAATGTTATCTAGCTCTTCTTTCTTCCCAATTATTTAATCATCAATTAATATCATTCATACAGTCCAATTCGCAAATACTATACCTTTTTTCGCAAATTGAGTTAACTTTTACGCAAAATGATATAAAAGAAATGATTATTTTCCCATACGGCTGAAACCCGCATTTGTATATAAACCCCATTAAACTATTGAACTCCTTGTGCCAAGGTCTCTTGTAGGCATCAAATCTATTACACTTCTGCCCACACTCTTTGTATAGTTGATAGTAATTAATTCTATATGCCAACATTAAACCTACCATTGAATGCTAATAGCCTAAATCTTTGGCGCACGAAACAGGACATATATTCTTGTATAATATATTATACATATCTGTTTGGACCAAAAATGCGTGTTGGTACTGAAACCTGTCTGGTTGCATTACACAGTCTCGTCCTTGGTTCCAAATATAATATGTTTGATCGCTTTATAGGTCCATAATATAGAAGGTTTGGTCGCTTTATACTATCTAGTTTTGTATCAATAGTATCAATACTACTAATATCCTCATGAAACATAATTACCTACGGAAAAATATTTCCATGAAAAAATATACCTTGTAAAAATGATTCATTTAAAAAATATACCCAAAACAACTTGTAAGTAGACCTCTGTTTATCGATACATAAAATTATCCTCATGAAAAATAATTGTGCATTGAAAAATATATCCACGAAAAAAAAATTTGGAAAAATGATTCATTTGAAAAATATACCCAAAACAACTTGGAAGGAGACCTCTGCTTATCTATATATTAAAAATATCCTCATGAAAAATAATTGCCCATGGAAAAATATACTCATGAAAAAAATATGTCTATCAAAAGTTGGGGGAGGGGGTATTGGCGCATTGGCGGTTGGGGTATGCATGACTAAGGGCTGTCGTATAATTACCTAAAATGCAAGGGCGGATCCAGGATTTTTTTTCGGGGGGGGGGTTACTAATTTTTGACTCAGTTTTCGACTAATATTACTGATTTTTACCTAGGTTTTACTAATTTTCGACTTATTTTCGACTCGGTCAAAAATTTCGGGGGTGGGGGTTCAAACCGAGTATCCCCCCCCCTGGATACGGCCTTGATAAAATGTATATGACTTTGTTAGTTTCTAATTTATGCATACTCCAATACTAAACAATATTTTATATTAGCTGCACTTCTCACTTGGTATTTGTGTATTATAGTGGCCACAGCCAAGAAGTAAAGCTAGGTTGATCCTAATCGCTTTTCTCTACTTGAATGAATTGACCTGTAAAGGATGAATATATACTAATCATATTTTGACATGTATATAATGTTGCGTCGGAGTCACCATTCCCTCAGATTTACCCTTAGTTTATAAGCAGTTAAAATTTTAACCCTTTGGGTTTACTTAAATCAGTTAACTTCTGAAGATTAAATATATGCTAATCATATTATCGTCATTCGGATTTATCTTGATATTTATCTCCAGGTATGAATTATGAGATACCTTTTGCTACCTGTCTAATGACGAATAAATTAAGTATAATCAGTATCTTTTAATTGAAACGCACCCTAAACGTTCCCTAAAAGTTTCACCTTAATACCCCTAGCGTCAATAATTGTAGTAACTACAGTAACTGTAGTGGTAGTATTAAAAGTATGCACATAATGCCTTCTGGCTAGTTCGAAATCACCCATAACTTACCCTTAAAGGTCTAACATAATAAAACAAGTTGTTCTTCAGATATTGCTTTGTCTTTTTTTTGAAAGTCCACATGCTCATAGTTTGTTTTTATTTATTTTAACATCTGCTTAAATATTCCTTAAACGCTTCACGTTAATACCCTTAGCTTTCGTAGTCGCAATAGTTGTAGTAACCTTAGTAGCAGTATGCGCATAGCACCTTTGGTTTCTTCAACATCACATTCAACAAACGCTGAAAGTTTCAGCTTAAAACCGTCAACCATTCCTAAAGCAGTTCTGATGCGTCTGCTTGACAACATGTGTGAACATAGTGTGTTTCGAATTTATTCCATACAGTTCCTATATATCCCAAACTTTTCGCCTTAATATCCTTACAAATACTGTAATAATATCCCTTCCAACAAGCCCTGTTACACACCAGACTGTTCACACGCCAAACTTTTCCTAAGATACTGCTGTTGCACCCTTTTGACAACCTGTATACAAGTGGCGTGTTGTGATTCAGTTCACCTTTCCCCTCAAAATTCCGTGAAAATTTCACCTTCATAGCTTTAGGCATAGTTGTTACAGCAGTCACAGTAGTAGTATTGATATCACCAGCAATAGTATTGAAATGCGGTAGTACTGCTAGTATTAGTAGTATTAACATATTGCCTTTTGGTCAGTGGAGCATCCCTCTCATCATGTCCCAGAAGTTTCAACTTATTACAATTAGCCATTGCTGATATGTCCTTTTGATAACATGTATTTTAATACACCTCTTGAAATTTTCATCTCAATGCTCTTAACCTTACAAGTAGTTGCAATAGAAGTAGTAGTAGTAGTAAATGTAGCAGTAACAGTAGTATTAGCAGTATTGTGCACATATTGCCTTTTGGTGAGACAACCTTCCCCTGTAAGCATTCCCTGAAAGTTCCAACTTAATACACAAATCCATTCTTGAGATACGCTATTTTGACAGTGTGCCTATACATAGCGTCTTTTAATTTAGTTCAAATTTCCCATCAATATTGTAAATGGAGTAGTGCAGTAGTAGTATATATGTTTTGTATGTACGGTATTAGTATGCATGGAGTAGTATGTTTTTTTGAATGATAGGCTTGGTGGAGGCTGATTGTCCTCAACTCGTTTTTGACTCTTAAAAAGGGCACTAAAACTTCCAACTTCCAATCAAATGGGAGTAGTAAGGCCATAGGGAATATGAAACTTACATGGAAACTTACACCTGAGGCATGAATATACAGTGCAATTTGATGTGCACATTGCAAAAAGCGACCAATTCTTTCATAATGTATACATATAAAGTGATCATACATATTTTGGAACTATGGTTGAGATTGTATAATGCAAGCAGACGGGTTTTTGAAGCACTTTTATCATAAAATGTTTTATTTTTTTTTTATTTTTTTTTTAATTCAAAAACTAGAAATTGTCAAATTGTGTAATCAAAGAATGGTCTCATTCTAGAAATACCGGTTTACAGCTAGTTATAATCATGTTTTTTTCTATATATATTGAGCAAATCAGTCATTCTGGATCAGTTGGTTAATAGAAGTTGTAATAAGTATATAAGAATCAATTCGCTCATTCTAAATAGACAATAAAAGAATTATATTGGTAAGTAAATATACATTATTCGTAGACTAATATAAGCTTTTTTTATTCATATCTATCATTTGAGTTTCACACAGAAAGGGGACTTCTGTATTTATGTAAGCTCTTGAAGCTATGATAAAATTCACATGCTCTTAACAGCTGTTTTGATTAGAAAGGCTACGTGCTTTCTCGTGAGATTACATGTCACTGCGCTTTAAGCAAACTTAATGAGAGGATCATTGTCCAACTCAGCCAATAATCAGGGGTAATTATTGTAGAGAAAAAAAAGACGAGGAGGAGTTGGGGGATGGGGTGCCCCCTATTAATATTCTAAATAAAATAATAGTTGAAATTGTAATTTTTTTTCATGTATAATTCTTTCACTCAAAAATGTCATTTTCCCATCATGTATTTAAAATCATCAAAATAGAATGTGCTCTCTTTGCGGTCTAGATAAAACCGTCTGTGATTAAGACTTTAATCCTCTTACAAGAGAGATGATTTCGTAAACAATCTTCGCACGCTTATTATCTAAATTATGAAAACAAAGGATGGTAGATAGGAATGGAAATGATTAAGGCTACATGTTTTACGTAATTCTGGACGGTTTGAAAAAGGGATGAATTATTTGCAAAATTAAAAGAGATATTTTTAGTACATTAGAAATTGTGTAAATGTTAGATGCAGAGTCCTATATAGTGTTTATTATTATTCCTTTTTCTATATCTTTCTGTTGCTAAAGTGTATTTTATATTCTCAAGGGGGAGGGGGTGAAAACTATGCTTTTTAACTCTGATAGTAATAGGCTAGAAAGCAAATTCTTTAATTTAGGGGGAGGGAGGGCAAAATTAGATCTATGTCTCTTGTTCTCTAAACGAAATACATCCTTTATTAAGAGAACTGAACAAATATTACTTTTGCAGACAATTACACCTAATGAGAGGAGTGTTCTATTTTCAAATGTCTTTGATGGAAGCAAATAATGTTTCAGTTAAATCTTCAAAGTTTTACATTCATGGAAAGGAAGGGATGGGATAGATGATTAAGAGGCTTTTATAAAAATATTTTACTAATTTCCTTTCTTCTCTAATATTATTATCATATACTAAATTTTTCTTTCTTTTTTAAGGAGGATTCCGACAAATGTACCCCCCACCCTGAAAAGAGAGCCAGAGGGAACGATGCCAAACCGATGCAAGCTGCAAGGCCTTCCATCATAAGATATGCTGGTTCCTTTACACATGCTCTGGGCCAGCAATTGACCACTCAACTTTTAATACCCGGAGCCTCTCACGCCCGGAGCCTCTCTGCGCTACCTGCGCAAACCTCTATGCAACCTGGCAGAAAATTGAAAAGAGAGTGGGTGGCTTCTCATAATGCATCAGCCCCGTCTACTCAAGATCGTGAGGTTACCCCCCATCATGTTTTGCCAGGGCCCTCAGGCACTCAACTGCAGCCAGAATACGGAAATTTAAACATTTTTACCTCTACTTTCTACCTGGTTATAGAAATATTTAACTATTTCTTCCAACTTTTTTTTTAGCCTTTTCATTTAGCCAGTTTTTAACACCGTAAAAGTGTGTAAGAGATATTAAAATGTTATTTTCGCTATAATATTAAACCCTCTCCCCAACCATTTTTTTAAATTTCTCTGCTCCCTCCCCTCAGAGATACCTAAATATAATGCAATTTTTTTTGCTTGTCAAAGAAACCACGCTTTTGCTATTAGTCAAAACATTGCATTGTCTATGCCACAACAAACTAGCGAATATTTATCGGGGGCTTTTTATGTGTTCAATTTTTTTTCAGTGTAATTAATAAAAAAAATTAACTAAGTTCTATTTTAGCTACTTTATATGAAGTGAGGGGGTGGGGCAAGTATTTAGTTAAAATAATGCTAGAAGGGGGAAATTAAGTTTTGAGGGAGGTGTAAAAATGCTACTTACTTAATACCCCAGTAAACATCTGACTTGAAATGCTTCAGGATAAATAGAGTATTGCTTCTTTCTGAACTTTCTGGTGGTGGAGGCAGGTATTTAGTTAAAATAAAGCTAGGAGGGGTAAATTAAGTTTGAGAGTGGGGTGAAAAGTTGAAATAGTTTTTAAACTTTATAAAAATAATGGATATTTCACATAGAAAATAAACCGTTTTTTCTATAGATTAATGAATTAGCAGTGCCATCAACATCAGTTCATGAAGCATCCATTTTTAGTGGACCTGAACCAATCGTCGCACCACCAATGGAATTTAGGGATGAGCCTACACTATTTCTTGATAATATGGTGTGGCATAGAGGTTTTCTAAATGATTTGTTTGGGGACATGGCCAGCCTAGATGATCTAAATTGTGACATTGACATGGTGGAGGACCCGGAATGGACAGATAGATTTATGAGAGAACATTTAGGTGATGTTAGTAGTAGTAGTACTAGTACATCTCAACCGGGTCCTCATAAAGAAATTCCGTTACAGGAAAATACAGGCTGGCTTGATCAGCTATCTCCAAACACCCTGGAAGATATACTAAATAGCCTAGAGGATTTCATGCCACCTCCATCCAATGCAATTCAACTGACTGGGGGTGGTGCTACTGAAAATTCTATGCCACCCCCCACAATTCTGGTTAATGATACCGCTAGTACTAATAATGATATAACATCATCATAACTATCCCTACTTTCAGATCTCTGCCTTGCACCATACAGAAGTCTACAGCGCCAAATTCGGTGACCCCTTTAACTCTATAATGTCTGGGGATATAATAACAGATCCCCTGGACATTACCCATTTATATGTTAATAAGATTCGCGCTCTTCTTGAACAACAGTTGGGGGCGTGGGGGGAGGGGGTCAGTTTAAAGCATCAATAGCACTAAAAATATTTTTTTTAAAATGAAAATGCGAGCGAGCAGTATTCGAAATACTTGCACACAGAGATGTTGGCAATTCGCCCGCATTTATCAAATCATGAGGAGTATTTTTTAGATTGGGTCAATAGTATTCAAACTAAGTGAGAAAATTATAACGAGGGGTGTTGCAGGTCGGTGGTTTTATTTATTGAGAGTTTTTAACGTTAATATTTGTAGATTTAAAAAGGATTTGTTTTTAAGAGGTGGTGGGGCTGGGGAGAGGGCTATAGTTTTAAAATATCATTCAAATTTAGATACAACGAATCTGTTTCGATACGAGGCTACAGTCTTTCAAGTATGCATTTTTAATTGCCGCATACAGACCTCTTCAAAAATATGCCTCTAAGAAAAGGTTGGATGAATTGGCAGTTAATGGTAGAGAGGGTTCAAAGTTCCCCATAGTAGATTTTAATTGTTTAAATGGTTCATTTCCCGTGACATTAAAAGGAATAGATATTTTCGAGTGGGCTAATTCACATTTAAAGATTGGTGTCACGGTGTTGCAGTATGAAACTGAATTTGAGGAGGGGCACCGTTCCGATAAGAGGGGCATATTATTTCCAGTGAGAGCTCCTTCAATTAAATCAGTGGAACATTGGATGTGGCTTCTATACACACCACCCACAGAGCCTGATTCAATTGGACATTTTAATCCAATTACTGATATTAGTAGTGTTTTGAGGGAGGATAAAAGCAGGATGGTGCATGTTATTACTGTCCGACACGCCTCTCAAGATTTCGTTCTGATTCAAAGTTTAAGCATCACATGAAACACTGTAAACGTCTTGGATACCAGGCTCTGGAGACGGTAAGCGGAGATAGGGGGATCTTATGTTTTAAGAATTTCCAGAAACGCTCCTACAGAGCAATAAGATCGCTTTAGACTGCGAGGTGAGACTCACAGACGTGTACCATGCGTGAAATCCATATCGTGTTAAAATACACGAAGCCATAGGGGTCTCTTACGCTCATGCTTAACGAGATTCCAATAATACCATGCAATTGCTGGATGTAGTTGAGATGTTGGGCGGTGAAGACTTCATGCTATCGACATTGGTCAGTCTAATCAAAACAGCGAACGGTGCAATTTCGCGCCTTCGTTACACAAACTATCCTATGCTCCTATCACCAGATGACAGATTGGTCATTAAAAATCATAAAATATGTTGGGTTTGCAAGGGAGAATTTGATGATGGTGTTGGGAATGGGGTAAAAGGAAGGTGATCGACCATGATCATTTGTGGCAGGAAACTACATCGGGGGGAGTAACTTTAGGGGGGTAGCACATCAGTCGTACAATTTAAACGTTAGACAGCAATATTTCGTATCGGTTTTTATACACAATTCCAATTATGACTTAAAGTTTGTTCTACCGGTGTTGGCCCGCATTGCCAAGGGTGGAGTTGTAAATGAAGCATGGATAGATGGTTCTTTTTCATATAATATCATACCCAAATCATCGGAGAAGCTACTGCTGCTAGAAATCATGTGGAAAATAGTTGACAAGGGTAACACGTGCCTGAATAAAATCCGTTTTTTAGACTCTTTCAGCTGTTTCCCCAAATCCTTAAGTCAATTGATTCAGGTACAGAAAAGTGACAATTTTGATGGCTTCCCCCTCCTTAAACAGCATTTCCCCGATGATGAAATGTGTGATTTATTAACGTGTAAGGGCATATATGCATATGATTATTACAACTCTGCCTCAAGGCTAGATTAGCTATCGGTACCGCCCATTGAAAGTTATTATAATTCTATTACATAGAGTAATTACACCACTAGCGACTATGAATTTGCTAAGAGGGTTTGGGTAAAGGGGGGATGTAAAAATGAGTGGAATTATTGTAAACTATACTTGGCCAGTGACGTACTCACTCTTCTGGACATTGTCTGCAAAGATACGGATAAAATCTATGAGGAATTTGGGTTAGATTTAGGTTATTATTTTTCCACTCCTCATCTGGTGATGGACTTGATACTTAAAATCAGCAAAGATGAAGTAGGTCTGATCGCCGATGTGGATTGTAGAGAGATCAATGAGGGGTGGGTATATTTTTCACGGGGATCGTATCGTTAAAACTGATCCGACCGGACAGCACACCGATGAAAAGTCAGACGCAGTTTTTTTGGATATGAATTCCCTTTACCAATCGGCAATGCCTCACTACTGTTTGCCGTGTAGCAATTATATATGGCTTAACAATCCATGTGCTTCGAATTTCCCGACATTGCTAGCTTTGAGGAGAATGGTGCACAGGGATGGTTTTTTGAAATTGACGGTGAAATACCCTTGGAAATCCATTAATCGGTAAAAGACTTTGTTTTACCGTAAATAAATAGACCGGTGGGTAGGGACTCTCTGAGCCCCTACAATTTATCTTTTGTAGAGGATGGGAGTATGCACTGGGTACCATCAAAACAAAAACTAATTGCCGACCTCAACCCGATAGAGAATATCGTTGTTCATCACGTGGTATTGAAATGGATGGTGTCCAATGGTTTCAAAGTCACAAAGATTCATAGAGCCCTGCAATTTGATCAAAAGCCTTACATGAAAATGTTTATTGACACCTTTGTCAGTAAGCGTTCACAAGCGAAAACGAAAGTTGAAAAAGAAGTCTATAAAGTCATTTTGAACTCAGCTTTCGGTACAATTTGCGAAGCGTACGATACAGAGGTCGATGTTACATCCTTGCCAATCACACAGATTGTGTTTCATTCATTACCGACCCAAACTTCAAATCGTTCACAATCATAAAATCTAATATGAGGGCCTTACTCTGCAAGTAAAGAAACGTTATCTTAAATGAAAATATTGTAGGTGGGATTACAATAACTGAAATATCTATAAAACTCATGTTGTCATTTATTATAATGTATGCAAGGTACAGTGGCCGATTGAGGGACAAGTTCAAGTGTATTACGGGGACACTGATTCACTCCTGTTAAAAGTCAAAACTGAAAATCCATTGAATTATTTGGAAAATGGTGAGTACATTAGCTCACAAATGGACTACACCAATTGGGATGAATCCCGCCACCCAGAGCTAGTGAAACGCCAGGCCCCAAATAAATTGTTAATGTTAAAATCTGAAACGGGTTGCGATCTGATATCCAATGGTGTGTTTCCTGGGCCGAAAGTGTACTGCGTGGAAACGCACAATAAGTATATCAAACAAGTCTGCAAGGGGGTGCCTACACACTTTGTGAAAAATAATTTCGACATGAGTGTGTATAGAAACTGTGTGGAACGGAGTTTAGTCCAAAGAGTGAAAGTCATGGTAATTCGCTCTTTACAATTTAAAAACTACACAGTTAGGGTTGAGAAAAATGCCATGCCAGCCATATCAGACAAAGTCTATGTACTTGAAGATGGTGTGAGGTACTACCACACGGTCCAAACTTAATCTCAGACAGATTTGAATGTGTAGAGTACAGAAAACAACTCGGTCTACAAAAATAAACTTAAATTCTTTAAAAGTACAAATTGGGTGGGAGAGTTTTTTGGGTGATGGGTGTTTTTAATTTCCTTTGTCTCTTTTTTTTATTGCAAACGATTTTCAAAGTGTGTGTGTGCAAGGCAGAGCAATTTCCACATAAATTCCCCTATTTAATGCCCCTCTCTGGCGCGCCGCAGCGGGCCCCGCGGCGTCCCGACCCGCAGCGCTTCCCGGCTGCCGCAGCGGCCGCCCCCCGGGGGGACCCCATTTCAAATTTAAAATGTTGTAAATAAAAGTGTCATATTATTTTAAGTGTGTTTGTATATTCTAATGAATGTTGTATTTTTTTATAAATAAATTAAAAAACAAAGTGTATTTATTTAACTGTTTCTTTTTAGTGATTACGTAAACAAAAAGTTGTATTTTTTTATTATAAATAAAAAAAGTGTATTTTTTCATGTTTAATG
The DNA here is from genome assembly GCF_049724085.1 of Artemia sp. Qi Xiang Cuo. Classification (NCBI taxonomy): domain Eukaryota; kingdom Metazoa; phylum Arthropoda; class Branchiopoda; order Anostraca; family Artemiidae; genus Artemia; species Artemia sp. Qi Xiang Cuo. The sequence continues at coordinate 38,867,740 of NC_142806.1, forward strand.
TGCTGTTTTCATGTTCAATGTAGTATTTATAAAGTGCTTTTACTTTTATGCATAATAAAAGAAAATATGATTATTTATTGATTTTGTTCTTCTTCTTCTCATTATTCTTGAACGGACTAGTAGGGAAATTTTTTAGTCATTAAACAACTATAGTCTACAGTTAGTGGTAGGTTAACTGTTAAAGGTGACATGCGTCAGTTTAAAATACCATTGATATCATTTCTGTGTGAGCTGTCAATGTCAGGCAAAACGACAAATTTAACTAAAATAATTAGAAGTTGTGATAAAAGGCTAGGGAAAAGGCCGAAAAATAACGACTATTGTCAGAGGATTTGGCAGGACGCATACGACAAAATAAAAGCAATTGGCACAGCGGGATTGATGCAGATACAATTCATACAGGGACTTGATGTTTTCAGCATTATTGAACCAAACTCGTGGCTGATTATTAACGATCTGGCTGAATCTATTGAACAATGGTCCCAGGAAATGCTGCAACTGTTCACCGCTCGCTCTCATAATGAACAGATTTCCATTACTCTAGTTCTACACAATCTTTTTCATCAGAGCAAATGTATGCGAACACTTGCATTGAACTGCACCTTCTATATCATCTACAGAGTTGTTCGTGATTCTAGCTCGCTAATAACTCTCAATAAACAAATATACCCCGGGGCACCTAAATTTCAGCTCTCAGCATACATTCAGGCAACTAATAAACCCTACGGCTATATCCTATTGGATCTGAATCAAAATACACCCGAGGATTTGCGTGTAGTCACAGATATTTTTGACAATGAAATTACAGTATATCTCCCCGTGAACAGTAAAAAGACGTATTAGCTGCTATCATGACACTGAAGAAACTACATGAAAATAGGCATTTATTTTCAAAGCCCTTGCTTAGGAAAGCCATTTTCAAACATGTTATTGAAAATGATTTCATTCATATAAATACCTGAACTTTGTTTAAATTTGACCGAGAGTAATGTTCAACTTCCAGAAGTAGTTAAGCAACGGTCAAAGCAACATCGTTCCATTTTACGTACATTGGCCTCTAAAAACAAAGGAAAGAATTTTACAAGGAAACGTCTTCTTCAGGCGGGCGGTAGCTTTTTTACACTTTTACTGCCAATAATTGCAGGACTAGTAAATAGTTTTCTCTAGAGAGATTGGCCAAACCCTATAAATTGACTCCAGTAGAACTCGCTCTCTCACCCGTGGAACACTTTGAGAACAATCTGAGTAAATCCATTGACAACGAGAATATTAAGGATGATGAAAAACTGCTTTTACTTCAAGATGCACTTCGCCGAGTGGACAAAAATAAGACCTATCGTGCGAAGGCCAGTGGTATTGATCACAAAAAATAACCATCTCCTCAGGATTCTGCTGCTGCTGCTGCTACTGCTGGAATACAAATAAAGAAGGAGGAAGTGGATTCAATTGTGTTGAAATTTGGAAATCTAATGCCCCACTCATATCGTGAACAAAGTAAATGACTCCTAACATATCTCATGGAAAGCGGTCAACATCATATTCAAGTTTATAGCAATGGGAAAGGGATGATAATTCAGGGCAAGAGCTATAATCTACTTGATTTAATCTATTATGTGGTTACAAATCGTAAAGGACTATTATCATTTGATGCTCATCTATACAACTTTCTAAATACATTAAACTTCCCCAAAAGCCTTATTAGTAATAGAAAAATTCTAAAAAAATTAAATGAACCTGCACTATCATCATCAACACCATTAAAATATGAACATGAAGAAGAAGAAGAAGAAGATTTTAAATCAGTCTTGGAAAATACTAGCACACCCAGTGGAAACTTGACAATGAGGAGGAGGAGGAGCAGCACACCATTGATAGCTAGACAAAACTGAAAACGTATCAAATCAATGTCGCCATCACCCCCATCGCCAACCACCAGTATACAAAAGGATAGCGGACGTTACACTACGTGTTTACATTAAAAATGGTTGAAGTTCTGCAAGGTGTTTATGAAAATATTTTGAAGCGGGAAGTTTAAGTTCCCCCACCACTTTCCAATGTCACTGGTGTTCACACTAATAGTGTACAAGACTATCTACAAGATGAATCAAGTTACACTCTACATCGAAATCATAGGCTTCGTGGTAATCATTATCGAAAAACTAAAGCCTTTTTACCATTGCATATAAAGCAAGCAGATCTCTTAACTCTAGATGAGATTCAAAGACGTCAGAATACACCGTACAAGTACATTCTACTTGCAATTAGTGTTTATAGTCGTTATGCATATGCAATTCCATTGGGGTCAAAGAGAGGCGTTGAAGTTGCTCAGGCTATTGAAAGTATTCTCGAACAGGATCCATATAAAAAAATTCAAACGGATCGCGGTAGTGAATTTGTTAATCCCAATGGTGCAAAAGTACTAGTGAAATATAATACACTGATCGATCATAGTCATAATCCTATAAAGACTGCATTGGCAGAACAATTGATAAGAACTGTTCAACTTTTAATTTCAAGATATTGCACATTGAAATATATATATGTTTTTATTCATGATTTAAATAAAATCATATTTATTTATAATCAACGACCCTATTAATTACTGTCGGACTCGACCCCAATAGACTTTCAACATGTTAATCATGATAAAATTGATACTTTTCTTAAATCATATTCCAATGAAACCATTGTCAATAAAAAAATTCAATGTTGGTGATACTATTCGAATTAATAGAACAACTAATGTTTTTGAAAAGGGTAATTACTTATGGTCCACAGAACTTTTTAACGTGGCAACAATCCTAGACACTAAACCCATAACTTATCGTTTGCGCGATGCCAAAGATAAAGAGATTCTCGGCGGCTTTTATGACTGTGAACTACAAAAAGTTAAAAATAATAGTGAATTCTATCAAATTGAAAAGATATTAAAGACTCGTACTCGCAGGGGTAAGAGACAGTTACTTGTTCGGTTGCTAGGAAACAACTCTAATTTTGATTCTTGGATCGGTGTTGAAGATATTGACAATGCCCAATGATTTCTATGTAATATTTATGTCCAACGTTTCCGATTCTCTCTACAATGATTTGAATAAAACAAGTGATTTTTGGACGAAACTCTCCCTCGCCATCAAATTTGATGATGGAAAGCATGAAGTGGCTCTTTTCGATTGTATTCTCAAAAATACCTATGACATCCTGAGAAAGGATCGTGTGTATGATATAAAAGTTATACCATTCGATTGGTCACTCTTTGTCGAGTATGAATGGGTTGAAGCACTTAAATCTAGCGAATATCCACATTTTAAATAGAAATATATTGAATATGTTGATATGACAGATTTGTGTCGTACAATCAATAGAAAAATCTCATATCGTAGGAATGGTACATTCCATTTTAATTATTCAATGGAACACGATAAGATTTACATTACCTCACCTGTTGACACTGAAATTATTATTCTCAATGATAATCTGAGAGACGTTCTTGGCTTTAAACAGAATATGATAAAAGGGAAAACGTAGGCACTGTTTACGGGATGGATCAAGTTATTTTTGCTGATTATCCACCTGGTTTCGCCTCGGACTCTCGCATATTTCTCTATGCATCTTTTGTGGAAACATCGAGAGTTGGTAATTCAAATGTCCCCCTCCTACGTGTTCTTGAACAAAAACAACTCATGAACATGTTTATCACTATAATATAAAGCATCTTCAGTATGTTCCTGTAAACACTTCGTATTTGGAACTCTGTCAGTTAACACTAAGAAGTGAGTTGGGTGATCCTCTAGCAATAACAAAAGGCTTAGCAGTGGTTACATGTCATTTTCGACCCATTGTCGGTGACACCACCTCCTAAAATGAGCAATAAAAGAATTCCATTTGTCTGTCCCTATATCGATTGCTATGTTGGTGCTCTGAGTCCACGTCAAATAGGCAATGGATTGGACTACTACAAGGGGCGTACTACAATTTCTGGCTATGGTCTTGGTAGCTGGTTTGCTAGGCTATTTCGTTCTGCACTACCCCTTGCCAGAAAATATCTTGTACCTGCTGCATCAAATTTGCTGCCTCAACACTACAGGACTGGGGGTTGGGTAAGAATTTCAACGAGAGTGTTAAGGAAAATATTAGATCTTCAGCAAGAGCCCTTGGCGGGCAATTAAAATCTCAGCAAAAAGGGAAGAGGTTAAAAAGGATGCGTGCACGTCATTCACTCATCAGTCTCTACCCAGGCGGGAAGCGAATGACAACAACAAGGAATCTGAGGAATAAAAAAAGGAAGACCAATAAGAAGAAGAAAAAGAAAAAAGGTTGTTAGATCAAAGAAAAATTTCTTCTCTTAAGATGACTTATCTCCCCCCCAAGGAATCACATCCATCAATCAGTTCCTCATTGAATCTGTTCAATGCTGAAAATGTTGATGTCAGTGTCAAGTATGGCTACTATGAACAATTTCATCCCCAGCAACCCTTCTCGGAAAATATACACGTTCAAATATTTTCCAATGAAGACTATTTCATTGATTTGTCATCAACATTTATTGATTTAAATGTTTTGGTGAAGAAAAAGTCAGATAATACAACTCCAACTGCTGCCGATGGTCTCTCCTACGAAAACTGTATTTTACACGACCGGTTCAAACAAATTAATGTATTTATTCATGGAACATTGGTGAGCACTAGTAATAACTTATCCAGCTATGCAAGCTACATACAATTTATGATGATGACACCAAAGGCATATAAGGAGTTGAGAGGACAATCATTGGGCTATGAATATCGATCAGGTATTGATACTGACGGTGAGTTGATTACTACAGTGACCCTGGAGTATCATCTGGTTGTAAAATTAAATCATGAGATATTCAATATATCCCAATGGTTACCCCCTAATGTCAAGATTGACATAAAGTTGCAACTGGCCCCGTCAAATTTCATTTTGAGAAAAACAAGTCCTGCAGCACCCGATGCAAATGTCATTATCACATCGGCAATTCTCCACGTCCGAAAACAACAGGTTATGAGCTCTGTTGCATTGACAGTGGAAAATCTAAGAGCCAATGGCAACAACATTAAACTTCTTTTTCCCCATACAATCACCAATCAATGTCACATTGCCACCGGGTCTCGTAGCTATACCAATTCATCATTTATCAATGGAGAAATCCCATCAAAACTGGCTTTGGCCTTTGTGAAGAGTGGCAATGCCGTTGGATCATGGACTGAATCCCCCTCATGATTTTGATTTTTTCTGTCTATCTAGCCTTGTGTGTAAAGTGAATTTTATTCCACTGTACACTCTATCATTTTACAAAAAATCCTATAGAACTCTGGACGAGTTGACCATGCAATCCCTAGATCATGACTCACAACTATTTGAAAATGGAATAACCGATTCAATGTTTTCAAGAAATCATGGTGTAATTGTTTTGGACTTGTCGGGGACCCAGGATATGAGCATAGTAGGAACAGGGAATTTACGTTTAGAGTGTACATTTGCCGATGCTTTGACTGAGACTATCACGCTAATATCATTGAGTCAATTCGAAACCTATTGGGAAATCACACCCGACGGCAGTGATCTATTAGACCTAGCACCATGAGCACAAACCAAATAATCAGCGTATTTAGTATGGATCCATATACGTCCCAGTAGCATACCATCCTCAAGCATACAGTAGCATACAAGTTCTATTGCATACCATCGGACTTCATTGAAAAAATTCCAAGTGTTAACAATACCCTAATCATTGTTAATAGCAGTCCATCGACTTTGAAGAGAGGCCATTGGCTATGCATCTTTCAAACAGCGAAGAATATTGAATTTTTTCATCCTCTTGGCCTATAGTATAAATTCTGCACTCCACACATTAGCAGCTTTATTGAGAGCAGTGGTAAAACTATTATTCAAAATCAAAGGAGAGTACAGGATTTAACGACTAAGACATGCGGCTTACACGTTCTACTCTTTTTCATGTTCAGATGTCGTGGCTATACCTACAAGCAGTTTCTCGACATCTATGTTGACTTACCTCGATTGAACGACTTTCTAGTGGAAAATATACTTACAAGCGTGTTTAATAGTGATTTTAGTGCCCAATGAATAAAATGTTCTAAAAATGTATGTGAAATTGTTTATTAATAAATGCAAAATGTATATACATGATGAAAATTACTTTTCTACTCTTTAGATTTTATCATCTACTAGGTATAGGTATTTGTCGATAATAACTAATGCAGGTAGATTATCTGAATTCACAGTATACTGATCCTGATGCCCTGCAATGTCAGGGTCGCATTTTCTACAATAGAGTGTAACTTCACTCTTGTCATATCTCTTTGTATAGCCAATGATACTATTCTCATTCTTTTTATAGAATTCACATGTTTCAATTTGCTTATTTGAAGCTATGTCATAAACAGTGTCCTCAATTGGCGAATCACATTCCGTCACAGACAAATAAAAATATCTGGGATTATAATCATAGTAGCCACTGTCTTCACAACGATGACGTAGAAACCAAATTCTTTTATTGTTCCAGCAGTTGAATTATTGACCCGGTTCCTCCTCGCAAAACAATCTAAAGCCACGACGATACCAATCTCTTAGCAATAAACTAAAATCACGCTTAGGATTCTTTTTAATCATACCAGGATATGTATTCTCCCATTGATTACACTCATCATAGTGGCAATTGGAGCATAGGTGTCATCTAAAATGAGGGTCACACACCTCTTCAAGACAGGAATTACAACCTTTAATTTGTACAGCATATACTCTATGCAATTTACACGGGTTGCATAATCTACACTCTTCATCATACTCGTCAATAATTATACAATTCTCACATGATGACCAGCTGCCCAGTCTGTACATGCATAGTGGGCATGTATAGAACATTTTTTCATGTGTTGACACTCTCACTGCCACAATGAAACTGAGCTAGCAGCAATAAATTGATTGGGATAGAGAGAGAGAGAGGAGTAAATCATCCTTGAACTCAGTTTTTCTCATGAGAAAAAAGTCCTAAATTTCTAAGCGAGTGTTTAAAAGCATATCCACAATATCATTTTGCCGTGTTGTGATTAATATGTCAATAAATTGTGTAAATGCCTTTGGACCACTACCTTAAAGCTTCATGCAATAGTCTAATGACAGAGAATCAGTTTTTCATTCTATGGATAAGCATTTCCTGTGAAAATATCTTCCTTTGGATAGATAACTCTAGAAAATCATCATCTAGAATAATATGTTTTTCCATAAAAACAGGATTTCCCAAGACTCGCTCTTTCACAAATCTATCTATTTTTTAGAGACCTAACACTCTTAAAACCAAATAAAGACTGACCAAGTTTTTTTTTTCTACTCTTAAAAAAAATACACGCTAGCCTATAATAGAAAGAAAAATATCATTGATTTAGAAACAGTTTTATGGAACATACTTGACTTGACTTAACTTGACTTGAGGCTCCTGCCGAGGGTTCGGCGTAGAGAACGTTGAGACTAGGTGCCTCCAGGTTGACCTATTGCTTGCCAGGATCACAGCTTCTTCCACCGGGATGTGGGCTTGGGTGAGGAATTCATCGGCTTTGTCTTTTCACCTAGTGGGTGGGCGTCCTCTGGGTCGTTTCGATCCGTGTAGGGTGGGGTTGAAGTCGAATGCGACCCGTGCTGGGGCGTCGTGTGGCATGCAAAGGAGGTGTCCGTACCACCAAACAGTATGCTGGGCGAGCTGCGTCGAGAAAGGAGTTTGAGCCGTACGTGACAGGAGAGTCTGGTTGCTAACGAAGTCAGTCCAGTGAAGTCTTTCAATTCTTCGGAGATGTTTCGTCTGAGCGACATCGACGGCGCTGAGGACGGTGCTGACTGACGCATTGTAAATACGCATTTTGGTAAAGCGCCTTATGTTTGGCTTTCGCCAGATGCTGCTTAGCCTCCCAAGAAGTGCTGAAGCTTTGGCAATTCGAGATGTAAGCTCTTTTGTGATCAAGCCATCATTCGACAGAATAGATGCCAGGTAAGTAAAGTCTTTAACCACATCTACTCGGTTGCTTCCGATGTTGACTTACTTTACAGTAGAACGGGAAGGGGGGCTCAAGGAGCATAACTTTGGTTTTCTGCCAGTTGATCTTCTGTCCAACTTTCGAGGCTTCTTCTGAGAGCACTTGGAGAGCTTTGGTCATCTTATCGACGGTGCTCGCAACTAGCGCTATGTCGTCGGCGAAGTCAGCATCAGAGAGTACCCGCTCTCCAAACTGAAGACCGAATTGAAGGCGATTCATCGTGCTGGCCATAACATGGTCTATGACGCAGTTGAAAAGCTCGGGAGCGGCGGCGCAACCTTGCCGGACGCCAGTCTTCACCGGGAATGTGGGACTGCGTCTTCCATTGACTTGCACGCAGCTTTCCGTATCCTCCTACAGCTTTTCAAAGAGTGAGCAATATTTCTTGGGTAGACCCGTAGTTCTTAGTATCAGCGAAATTGAACGGCGATCAACAGAATCGAAGGCAGCCTTAAGGTCCACGAATGCGATGTATGCTTTTTGGTGGGACTCTCGCGTCTTCTCGATCAACTGGCGCATAGTAAACATTTGCTCCATCGTCGACCTGCCGGGCATGAATCCGGCTTGCTGGACTCTTCCCTTTCTACGCAAAAAGGTGGAACACCTGTCCAGGAGTGACACGGCGAAGAGTTTACCAGGAACGGAGAGAAGCGTGATCCCACGATAGTTGGATCAGATTTGACGGCTGCCCTTACGTTTCCAGAGCGGCAATATGATGCCAGCACGCCAGTCATTCGGTATGCTTTCCGTCGTCCATACAGCTGAGAAGATTATCTGGAGACACAGAATCATTGCTGCACCCCTGTACTTGAGGAGTTCTGCAGAAATACCACAGCCACCGGGGGCTCTATTATTATTTAACCGTTTTACAGCATTTTGGAGCTCAAAGGTGGTAAACGGCTGCGATACGAGGTAGGAGGTAGCCTCGGGTGTGATCATTGCTGCTTGAATCAAATCAGGGTCGGGATGAGCAACTGCCTCGGCATTCAGAAGCGTTGAGAAGTGACTGCTCCAGGCAGAGAGTTGGCCTGCATCGTCATCTGGCATGCTTCCGTCAGCAGAAGAAACATGGCTCACGGTGGAAGTCTTCCCTTCCTTCAGCTCGCGGAGGTGTTTGTAGAGGGAGCAGGTGTCTCCTTTTCTCGAGGCATCTTGAAGATCGCTGGCTTTCTTGTCTACAAAGGTCTTCCTATCACTGTGCAGTAGGCTATTGCGCAGGCCATTGAGTCGTCGGTACTCTGGCATATTCTTTGCTAAACGGGCCTTCCGGCGCAGCTCGATTACAGACAGAGTCTCCTGGGATATCCAGCGTTTATTCTTGTGTCTGCTGCGGCCAATGGTACTGCCAGGAGAATTGAGCATATTATCTTTGAAAGACTTCCAGGCTACTTCAGGGTCGTCCAGAACTTGGAGGCAGCTAAACCGGTTAGAGATATCGAGAGCATACTTCTGTTGCATCTGAGATGTAGCCAGACTAGTCAGATCGAGCTTGGGAGGCCGTCTTTCTTGTCTTTGTGCTCTCAGGCGTAGCCAGAGTGTGGCGACTACCATCCTATGGTCTGTGTTTCCAAGCTCGGCCAACCTATAAGTCTGGCCATTTGTTATCGACGAGCGCCAGCGACCCGAGATCATAACATAATCGATCATCTTCTTTGTCTGGCCGTCGTTACTATACAATGAGTATTTTGTGTATATCTCTTCTTTGAAAGAGCGTGTTTGAAATAACCATATTATGCATATTGCAGAGCTGGAGGAGTCTTTGTCCGGTGTCATTCAGTGAATCTGGAGTCACAGGGCCGAGAACACTTCTCCTCACGCCCTCCCTGTCATTTACCGTCGCGTTAAGGTCTCCCAGAAGAGTGACGATGTCGTGGGGTGGGACTCTAGACAGGGTCGCTGAGAGCTCCGCATATAACTGATCCTTCACTTCCGTAGGACTAGGATTGGTGGGAGCATAGCATACAACAATTGTCCACTTTCCATGCTTGTGCTGGAGCTGAGCCATCAGTATTCCATCTGAAATTTGTTTATAGGAGAGAAGGCATCTTTTGGCTCTAGAGTTCAGCGCAAGGCCTAAACCATTTGTCTTGCTTTTTGGGTCACCAGATCAGATCAGGTGATATCCTTCACCAATATCCTCGGACTCTCTTCCGACAAGGTGGGTTTCCGTAAGGCCAGCCACAGCTTTATTGAAGCGTTTTAGCTCATAGGCAAGCATTGATTTAGCTCCAGGAAAGTTTGAGTGTGAGTACGTTCCAGGTGGCGAGTCGTATTTCACCCTTGTCAATAAGGTTCATTCGATGGTCTGAAATCGGTCCAGGGACATGCTGGGGTCGTGGAAGGTAAAATTTTCGGGTGGAGGGTTGCAGGCCCAACCGACCCTAGGCCTGGGATCTAATTAGAGCTAGAACTTGCCTAGATACTGATAGTCCCTGGGGTGGGCTACACCCACCTCATAAGGTTGAGGCTGCCCATTAACATGGAGCGTTTAGTTAGGGAAAACCCCATATCCAGAGGCACGTGGTCAGCAGACATAGTCTGCCTCATTCCGGACGAACTCCATCCGCCTCCAACATAAGTACAACAAAAATAATCACTGATTCAATTTGTTTTCATCAATATATTTCACTAGCGAATCTAATGCTGCCTGAAGTCTATATATATGCACAATGTTCAGTTTCGCAGCAAAACATAATTGCTCCTCCATTTTAAATTTGCTCAATGACATCACATATCTAGCATACATATCATCCCATTCAAGGGATAGTCTACAGCCCCCTGTTATTTCCACAGCCACGTTTGGTACTCGTATATCTTTGCTGCTGCCGGCTCCACCACCAACCTCCAATAGTGTAAATGCTCCACTCATTTTCTCTACTAATAACGTCTCAAATAAATCCTTTTATTCGAATCCAATTACCAATCAAGATATCGTATATGGAGTAACCTCCGCTCTCTCTGATTGGCCCTAAAAAATGGGTGTTGCCTCAAAAACAAGTCTGGTTGCGTTATACAATCTCAATTTTACTTTCAAAACGTTTTTGATCACTTTATAGGTATCAAGGAGGCACACTTGTGCCTCTATAAAGAGGCGACCCACCACAATGTTAAGCGATTTCAGGTCCTAGAGGTCGCAGAGAGACGGCGGTAATCGCATTTTGTAGCCCAAGCTCAAACTAAGAAACTTGCAAAATTTCATCCTCCTCCGACTTTATCTTCATGGGGTAAACTGGGCCGGAAGTTTGGGCCCGCCAACCACAGCCCCCCTTTAACGTTGTCTGATTGGACTGAAATTTAAATGGTAGGCTTTCCTAGTGCCCAGGAGCCTAATCTCAAAATTTTAGCTCATTCCGATTATTCCTTCCCTGTTTTCAAAAAACCAAATATAGCCACTTAAAATTCATCATCATCATTTTTTTTTCTTAGCCACGCCTACAGGCCACAGTTGGCAACGGATCTGGTTGAATGAGGACTCATTCGAAGCAGGATTCGACCTGTTAGGGCCTTTTGATATTTTCAGACCGAAAAAATTATCCCCCGAATTTACATTTACGAAAAACCTCGTTTTCCTATATTAGCCCATGTTAATTTTTCCCACCCCAACCCCCCTTTAACGTTGTCTGATCGGGCTGAAATACAGAGAATAAGCTTTCCTGGGGCCTGGGAGATTATCCTCGAAATTTCAGCTCAATCTGATTACTCCTTCCCTGTTTTCAAAAAACCACATATCAAGATTTTTGGGAATTTACTTGCGTCAAAAATAGCTTCGGTTTGCTAAACAACAATTACTATTGTGTTTGTATAGTCCAGCGGTTGATAGTCCAGACTATCAGGCGGAAAACCCGGGTTCGATTCACCATTAGAGCAACTTTTTTATATACTGAATTTAAACTTTAAAAATAAACTCAGTTTCTTTTTTAAATTATTTGAAAAAAAATATGTTTTCCAAAGAGTTAAAGAGGCTGAGTTACAAGGTCGACCCTTAAAACGTACAGGGATTAGGAGGCACAGTTGGGGGGCTGTTAAAGAGGCTGAGTCACACGTTCGAACCTTAAACCGTACAGGGATTAGGAGGCACCCTGTCCGACGGGTTGTGATTATTCAGTACTTAAAAGCCTTAACACAAGAAGGTTCACGCGGGAGGGGTTTGGGGGGCGGCAGCCCCCCAACTTTAACTCCTGACACGATCTGCTAACAGTTAGTCAAGCAATAATAAGTAATAAACTGTACAAAAACGTGCAGAAATTATTTGAAAAAAACTACGTTTTCTAAAGAGTTAAAGAGGCTGAGTTACAAGGTCGAACCTTAAAACGTACAGGGATTAGGAGGCATAGTTGGGGGGCTACCGCTCCCCAAACCCCCGCTTTCGCTGCCTTTAAATATAAAAAAAAATTTCTTTAAACTGAAAGTAAGGAGCGACATTAAAACTTAAAACGAACAGAAATTATTCCGTATATGAAAATAATTTCTGTTCGTTGTAAGTTTTATTGTCGCTCCTTACTTTCAGTTTAAAGAAATTTTTTTTTATATTTAAAGGCTGCGAAAGCGGGGGGTTTGGGGGCGTTAGCCCCCCAACTGTGCCTCCTAATCCCTGTACGTTTTAAGGTTCGACCTTGTAACTCAGCCTCTTTAACTCTTTAGAAAACGTAGTTTTTTTCAAATAATATAATATAAAAGGATTGGTCGCTTTTTGCAATATGCACGTCAAACTGCACTGTATATTCATGCTTCAGGTGTAAGTTTCCATGTAAGTTTCATATTCCCTATGGCCTTACTACAAATGGGCTCCATCTGATTCAAAGATTAAACGACCAAGCGTTCCATAAAATCCTTATATGCCCCAAGGGATAACTTACAACTCTTGCCCATAGGCTCTGCGGAATTGTTTCTACCTAAAGACATTGTTATATGATTTTTGGGCTATTGGTAACAAAATGCCTATCTCACAATTTCAATTGATTGCATTGCGGGAAAAGATGTCAGGGAAGGGGGGCTAGTTGCTCTCCATCATGTTTGACTCCTAGAGGGGAACTAGAACAGTACATTTCCAATCATATGAACCAAAGGATGTCAGGGAGGGAGGGGAGGGCTAGTTGTTTTCCATCATGTTTGACTTAAATGGCAACTAGAATTATACATTTCCAGTCAAATGAGTCCCCTCTATAGTTCAAACAACCAACCCTTTCATAAAAACCTTAAATGCCCCTGGGGCATGTAACTTACAACCCTTACCCCCAAACTCTGGGGTATTTTGTCAACCCCAAAGGCCTTACTTTGGCTATATCAAAATTTCTATCGGATGCATTTGTGGAAAATGCGACGTGGGGGGGTGGCTGCCCTCCGATTACTTTGACTCATAAAAAGGCAACTAGAACTTCTAATTTCCAACCATAGAAGCCCATTCCGGAGTTTTTTACGACCACCCTTTCTATAAAAACCTTATATATCCTCGGGGCATAACTTGCAACCTTTGAGCTGAGGGCTGTGGAGGGAGGGGGTTGTCATCCTCAAGAACATAATTGCAAGACCTTTCAACTAAGCTGAAAAAATGGGTATCTCAAAACTTTGATTAGCTGTGTTTTGGGAACTTTAGGCGGGGGGGGGGGGGTGCTTGTTGCGCTTTAATCACTTGACTAATAAAGAAGGCGCTAGCCCTTTCAATTTCCAATCAAATGAGTCTTTTTTGAAGTTTCAACGACAACAAATGGTCATGTCAAAATTTCTATCAGAAGGATTTTGAGAAATACGAGGCCTGGGGGGGTATCCACCCTCCGATCACTCTGAATCTATAAAAGGACACTAGAACTTCTGATTATCAATCCAAAGAGTCTCCTCCGAAGTCTACGATCACTTTTTCTATATAAGCCTTGTTTGCCCCCAGGGCATAGCTTACAACCCTTGCACTGGGGGGTGTGGGGGGTTGTCATCCTCAAATACATAATTTTCGGACCTTTCAACTACGTTGAACAAAATGGCTATCTCAAACTTTTCATTGAATGTGTTTGGGGAACTGGTGGACGTTGGAAGGGGGTAAGTTGCCCTCCAATCACTTTTGACTATTAAAAAGGGCAGTAGCCCGTTCAATTTCCAATTGAATGAGTTTTTTTTGAAGTTTCTACGACATTTCCTTTGATACGAAGTGCCCTGGTCTAACCCCCCACCCCCCCCCTCCCCCCAAAAAAAACAAAGCTTTGCGTCTACGTTGCTCTTTACTAAGGCAGCACTTTTTCTTTGCCTATGAAAATCGAAAAGATATAAAATATTACTTTTCTCCATGACTATGTTAATAAAAAAAAGAACAGAAATTAGTTTAAAAAACTTTTTCTACCAAATAAGTTTTTCAAAGGAAAGTAAAGAGCTCCATTAAACCAATAAAAGCCCTTTTTAGGCACTGCTGCACGTTGGCAATGTCTCAGCTGGCAACTTTGTTGCCTACCTTGCATTCTGTATTTGCATTTTGAAAGGGCACTATGACTCAGAATTTGCTATCAAATATGACCTTGTACAATTATAATTGATCATCTCTTCTTAATGATAAGGCCTACGGACAAAAATGGTAATAATATGGGGGTATATACCCTATTCCAAGTCAATACTATTGCTTTTACTATGATTAGCATCATTTATAATTCTTTCTTTTTCATTTGCTCGTCATAGTCTTTCCATCACGAAATTTTTCATAAGCAACGATTTCCGTTCTTGAATCGGGTTTCTTCCCTCCTCCAGTGATAAATATTGAAAACGCTAATCTAACAGACGGACACAAAACAAATATGTGGTGACGGAATCTTTCCCAACCTCAAAGAATCGCGACATTGTAGGTACATTGAAAATGTCTAATTTAAGAACACCCTAATTTCCACGCCGCTTCAGAATCAAATGTCGGAAGTTTATTATTGACAAACATTGAAAAAATTCATGTTTCTACGTCAATAAATACTGTAAAATTATTCTCCGTCTAAGAAATTTCAGAAGTTTTGTTTCAGAATTTCACATTTATTATCGTTGGCATTGTTTGTACCGCAGTGTTGATTTTCGATGTAGTCAACTAGAACTATGCTTGGCATACAGGTACACAAGCAGGGAGGGGCCTTAGGGTCTGGTTCCCTTTCAAAATTTTGTTTACGGTTCCCCTGTAACCCCTTAAATTGGTCCTAAGTTTAGCGGGGTTTTTTTTTCGAGCTCCTCCTAAAAAAACTGGGGTATGTGAATCAATCCCTATATAAGTGCACATTGCCATGCATGGTTTGTTTTGTAAAATTATTTTAATGAAACAGAGAGTGTTAGTTAATTAAAGGATAATTTCAGGAGAATGGTGTATGTGTAAACCTCTATTTAGTTCTTTCTTTGTACCCTTTTATAATTGGCAGATGTAGGCTAATGGTTTACGTAAATTCCAAAGATAGACGATAAATGTTGGTACATGGTCTTTATTAAATAACGTGAGAATACACGCAGAGAAAATAAGGTAGCACAAGAACAACTAGCTACGACGAAGGCGAGAGATGGACTGCCTTTAGAAATGAACCAAGAATATAACTTTCCTGGAACGGAAGTTCCAGGCCTGGGAACGACCCCTTTCCCACGACAAGCTTTAGTCCCAAGAGCTCCCCCTGGACCACTATCGTTGACACATAAATGCCCAACTAACTAAGAAATGAGATACCCGGAAAAGCTTCTCGAATTGATGTTAAATACTTTACAGATTCTCCCCCCTGTTTTAAGTTAAATTTCTCAAATTTGGCTTATCCCCTTCTCATTGAACCCCCAAACTTTAATTGAATTCAAAACATTCCCTTCCCAAATTATTCACTTCTCGCCTACTAACACGGAAGCTCCAGGCCTGGGAACGACCCCTTTCCCACGACTAGATTTAGTCCCAAGAGCTCCCCCCTGGACCGCTATCGTTGACACATAAATGCCCAACTAACTAAGAAATGAGATACCCGGAAAAGCTTCTCGAATTGATGTTAAATACTTTACATATGCAATGACAGTAACCCTTTGTATGTATATAAACACCTCAAAGTTACAACTTCTAGAAGAAATCATAATGTTATTCCAAGTTAGGGATATAGCAGAATGTTATATTCAAAAATATTTTTTGGTCGATGTGCAAGAAGTTTTGCGTCTGTTATTTTAGTGTTGCCAATAGTTGTCAGTCAAGGCTCAGTGTTCTTTTTTACAGTATAAAAAATCTGGAAGAATAGGAAGATAAGTTTGCGAACCAAGATTAAAATATTGGAGGCTATAGAGGCGACAGTGATCAAGCATGGTTCTGAAACGTGGGCGCTTTGAAAGACGATGCAGGATTTATTAGATGTTTTCCAGAGGAAATGTGTACGGATCGTTTTGGTTACGCTGTGACTGACCGTATTTCAAACAATAAGCTGTGCGAAAAACGGGGTTCTATCCCGCTTTCTATGGCTATAATGAGAGAAAGTTGAGATGGCTAGGACACGTTCTGCGGGTGAAGCACATGACAGATTGCCAAAGATCGTCCTTTTCGGACCAACATCTTGGGCCAAACGAAAAGCAGTTCGTCCCCGAATTGGGTTGGAGGAAATCCCAACGAATGATGTAAGAGAAATTGCAACTTCTTTGGAGGGTTTAAAGAGAGAAGCTTTCAGTATATTAGGATAGAGGAAGAGTGTGTTTAGTTGTATTGGCCTCAGGTGGCTTAGTGCCGCAGTGATTTTTTTAGTGTATGTAGTAGTAGTAGTAGTTTCTAGTGGCAAGTTTCAGGAGATAAAAAGTTCTTTTGATTTAAAAATTATGTCTCTAGAGTATCGTCTACTGCTGCCTTCGTATGCACGATCAAACAGTTCGTGGTAGCAAACTTTAAGTCAGAAGCTACGCGGCTCAATAGTAATTGAAACTCTAAAAAAAACTGAGTTTTGATACCAATAGATACATAAAAAGAATCGGCTTATTACGTTGATTAATAAAAAACCTTTTCCACGAAATAAGTTTTTCAAAGAAAGTTAAGAACTCCATTAAACCAAAAAGAACAAAAATAAAATCAAATAATCTACCAAGCATACAACTACCACAAATCAATATCAATAAATAAATGAAACCCAAAACAAACAGAAATAAAAATAAATAACAGATTCAAACTCAAAACTAGCAGAAATTAATATGATCAGGGTTCTAAACCCCTATGCTTTCTAAAAGCCAGAATATAATTTCTACTTTACTGAAAAAAATTCAAATGAATTTACTAAAAAAAAATCTGCATTGTCAGTTTAATATACGTATGCTGGTTTATGGTTAATTAATTTTTTATTTATTAAAGTTATAAAAATGAAAACATTTAAAAGAATTTTTTCGGTAAATTACAAATTATATTATGGCTTTTAGAAAGCATAGGGGTATAGACCCCTATTCATATTAATTTCTGCTCGTTTTGAGTTTGAATCTGCTATTTATTTTTATTTCTGTCTGCTTTGAGCATAAAAAAGGGACTAGTCATATCAACTTCCAATCGAATGAGCGCTTTTTTAGCTTATAAGAAGGAACTCTCTATAAAAACCTTACATGCCCCAAGGGCGTAACTTACGACCCTTGTCCTGAGGGCTATGGGGGAGTGTTGTCATCCTAAAAGACATAATTTACAGAACTTTCAAGTACGTTGAAACAATGGTTATCTAAAAATTTTGATTGGATCTGTTTGGGGAAATAGTTGGCGGGAGAGGGGGGTTAGTCGCCCTCCAATCTCTTTTTACTGTTAAAAGGGACACTAACCATTTCAATTTCCAATCGAATGAGCTCTCTTTGAAGTTTCTACGACAACCTATAAACACCTTATATGCCCCCAGGGCATGACTTACAACCCGTACCCTTAGGGATGTGGGGGATTGCTATCCTGAAAGACCTAATTTCTAGAACTTCAACTAAGTTGAACAAAATGCCTATCTCAAAATTTTGATTGGATGTCTTTCGGGAAATGGTGGGCGAGAGAGGGGTGTTAGTTGCCCTCCAATCACTTTCGTCTATTAAAAAGGGCACTAGCCTTTTGAATTTCCAATCGAATGAGTCCTTTTAGAAGTTTCTACGACAACGCTTTCTATAAAAACCTTATATGCCCCCAAGGCGTAACTCACAACCCTTGCCCTGATGGCTGTAGGGGGAGTCTCCTCCTTAAAGACATAATTTCCCGATCTTTCAACTACGTTGAACAAAACGGTTATCTCAAAATTTCGACCGGATGTGTTTGGGAAATGGTGTGCGCGGAAGGAGTGTTAGTTGCCTTCCAATCACTTTTGGTTATTAAAATGGGCAGAAGCCTTTCAAATTTCCAGTCGAATGAGCCCTTTTTCGAAGTTTCTATGGCAACTCCTTCGATACGAAGTGCCCTGGTCTAAAAGAAACAAACAAACAAACCAATAAATAAATAAATAATACATTGTGCCATCATCGTTCTTTACTTAGGCAGCGCTATAGCACTGCAAATGATTCCAAATTTATAAGTTTCATGAAGTTTAATGTTACCCATCAAAGGCTACGAGCCTGAGAAATTTTGCCTCATTTTTGATAAAGGGGGAAAACACCCCCTAAAAGTCAAAAGTCTTAATGCAATCACACCATCAGATGCATCGTATCAGAGGACCGTAATGGTAGAGGTTTCAAGCTCCCTTCGAAAATGTGGAATTTGTATTTTTTGCCAGAAGAAAGATCACGGGTGCATGTTTATTTGCTTGTTTTTTTTCCCTGGGGTGATCGTATCGACCCAGTAGTCCTTGAATATCGCGAGAGGGCTCATTCGAACGGATATAAAAAGTTCTAATGCCCTTTTTGAGTGACCAATAAGATTGAAGGGCAACTAAGCCCCCTCTCACATCCCTTTTTAGCAAAATTTCCCCACAAAATTTTGAGATAGCCATTTTGTTCAGTATAGTTTAAAGAACCAATAACTGTGCCTTTAGGGATATCATGGCCCCTACAGCCCCTGGAGAAAGGTCTTTAAGTTATAAAATTTGCCCATTGTTTACGTGTCGAATTTGTTATCGGGAATTATGCATATTTTTTCCTGGTAGGAGGGGGGACGAATTTTCTGTTGTTTTTTCCACGGGGAGAATTTTCTACTGGGAGGGAAGTTTCCAAGGGGTGAATTTTTCTGGGGAAATCTTGCACTGGTGGAATTTGCCAGAATTCCTATTCAATATTCTTTTTATATGTCTTGCTTTCTCTTTACCGACTCTATTTTACGCTTGGATATGTTAAGGGTATTTATTTGGGGTAAATTTGCACAGGAATTAAATTTTCTAGAGGTTGTTTCCGCTGGGAGGGGGGGATCTCTCCGTAGAGATGGAGTCAGATTTTCTGGCATTATTTAGAAAACGATCAGAAATTAAATTAAAAAAAAGTTTTTTCGACTGAAAGTAAGGAGTAACAATAAAATTATCATTTAAAGTAAGTATACAATTAACATTAAAGGAAGGAGAGCATAAATTATTACGTATATGAGGGTTTTACCCCTTCCTCGACACTTCACTCTTTACGCTGAAGTTGGAATTTTGTCCGAATTCTTTAAAAATACCTTCTGAAACACAGGGGTCGTTTAATTAGAAAAAAAGAAGATTTTTTTAAAGTATTTAAAAATTTTAGCTTGAAGAGCGAGGTGTTGAGGGGGAGGCCACCCCCTCGTATACCTAATAATTTAAGACGTAAGAACGTTAGTTAGCTATTTTTTGTTCAAGTGTAGTAGTAGTTTAAGATTAAAACGGATTTATATTCTGACATCTAATAAAGATGAATCTTCTAGAAGCGGTTTTTTAAGTATTAAAACAGTATGATATATCTATTATAATATTTATCGCATAGTGCTTTGAACAAAAATACTAAGGATACCTTCTCAGATTGGCTCATTGCGTGACAAAATGAAAATTTCACAATATTACGCGATTTTATGTGACATTATTGTTTCAAAATAAAAACCCGTCAAAACTACAAGGAAGTTCAATAGGGTGCGTTTGCTGGCCGCTATTAGCGGTCTGCACATATCCTGCAACGCCACTGCTTGCAAACTTTTAAATATTTTCATTACTCTACTATTGTTTCTAACTGATTTGTAAATGTTTTTGTTTACGATTCAAAGCACAGTTCAGAGAGGATTAATGATAGCAGTCGTTAAGAAAATCCACTTATGACCCCCAATACTCCACGCAGATGTTTTTCTATCATATCTGTTAATCAAGCACCTACAATGAATTTGAGGACAGGTTTACGTAGATATTCCGGAACCTAGCCAATGAAGCTTCCCTGTCGTGCGCCTGTAATTCCAGGTTTACGTTTGGAATTTCTAAGGTTAGAATTCGTAGCCAGTATACAAATAGATGTGAATGTGAGGAATAAAATATCTATTCCTTGTGTTAACATTTCAAAGGTGAGATTGTTGTTTATTTTTTTTTTTATTGCACAATTGTCCAAGAAATGTGACCAACCCTTCGTGAAGAAAAAGTTTCGCATTAAGGGAAAAGGTCATAAAATCAAGGAAAACAAAATAAATTTTTCTTAACAACACTAAAATACAGATATTTTTATTATCAAAAAAAAAAAAAAACATTCAAAAAACTTTAAATAAGTTAAAATTTTTGCTTTACGATAGGCTACTCTTAACAATACTGCGGTACGGGTAATTGCACGTGACCCGGTCTAATAGAAGCAAGGCTTCTAACAAATGACATTCCCTGCGCTTCCAAGTCTTATTAAAAATCAGTATGCAGTTAGTGTAAATATTTTAAAATACTTCCTACTAATTCATTTAATCCCTATTCCTCGTAAACATTTCAGAATCTCAGTAAACTTGGATCTATGCCCCATCCCCTTTTCAATCCTGAAATCTTAAGATTTTTACGAAATCCTTTATATTTTCCACTCAATATGCCTGTGTTTTACAGTTTTTTTTGGATTTGTACCCTCCCCTCTCTCAATAGTGTTCCGTTGAGCATGCCCTCCCCCGAAATGAATTCCTGTAAACGTATTATTAGCATTAATTACATGTATTTGTATTTGCTTTTTTTGCATTCGCTTCAGCCTGTCCTTTGCTCCCAGGAATAAAAACAAAACAAATTGTTCCTTAATCTTCTGGACATTTTTTGGCTAACTTCTTCATGCCTCAAAAGGATTACTCTCGAATAGTTGGATCTCTTATGTGCTATACCCTCTTATTTGCTGTAACACAAAAGTAAGACTGCCAAAAACAGTTTTTGGGAAAAAACACATCTTCAATCCAATCACTTTTGACTTACTTTTAATTCATTTTAATTTGTACTCAATTTGGAATTCATTTATTTACATAATGCAGTTCTGTTATCCTTAGGTTTGTTGTGATTATCCATTTTAATTTCTGTTTGTCTCAGATTTCAGTCATTCAGTGATAGTATGATAGTGTGATAGTGACCTGGTTTCTTATGTTTTAATTATTATTTAGAGGACTTTATTTCCGCTCGCATTAGGTTCAAATATGGCTCTCTACTTTCTAGAAACAATTCCTTTTTCCGAAAACTTTATAATTAATTACAAAAAATAACATATATATTTTTACCTATAATGGTTGACCAGAATATATTATATTAGTACAGGAACATATTAGTGCTATGTTTTAACGAAACTCACGTTTACCTTTTTTTGTTTTACTGCCTTTTTAGACAAATAACTTTTTGTCAGATGCTTTTAAAATAAAACTAAAAACAAACAGAAATTAACAAGAAAAGCAACATTTTTGCAATATAAGCAAAAAGCGAAATTAAAGCCTTTGAAGAACAAAATTTATTCATCTCCCACAGCTTTGTCTGATTGGGCTAAAATGTGCAAGTTAAGATTCCAAAGTGTTTTGAAAACTTTCTCGGATGGGATATCTCCTTCCCCATTGTCCAAAAATCATGCAGCACATTTTTTTTTTCAGCAGGTCTTTTTTTATGCTTGCACACAGACACAAGCAATGTTTTAATCCATTTAGGTGTATTGGGGAAATGAGAAGGGAGGGAATGTTTTCATTCAGCGCAGAAATGTATGTGTAGAACTACTGGAAAGTTCACCTCAAAAAATTGAACCAGTTGATTTTCTAGCTAAGAAACTTAATTTCCCCGAGAGCTGTCAATTGAAGCAACGTTAAGCCATTTTTGACAAGAATTTAATCAACAGGAATATTGCTTGTTTTTTATAACAAAGTATCGATACCGTATCGGTATCGAATTGAAATCCCCACTAGGGAATATTTTTTCTGTTATGAAATTAAACTTACCTGTCAAATTTGGTTATGGTGGATAGCTTACATCATTACCTTATATGTATGCCACGCACTTACGCAATTTTTTGTGGGAGGCAATATTTTTGGTGGGAGAGAGGTAATAATAAAAACACATTTTGCGTTAGATGATTTGAATAAAAAGTGCCCAGAAGTTCGAGAAATTTAGGATTTGCCACGAGCACCCCCTCCCCCTCTCCCCCTGTGTCTGTTTCTAATAAATGACTTTACACCAAATCCGATTGAAACAGCGGAACTGTGTAAGAAAAAAGGTAAACTGTTAACTCAACAGCATTTTAAATGGAAAAACAGGTTGTTATTAATACCAATACATAGATGATTAAAATATTTGTAACAGGGGGATGCCTCCTCCTTAACCCATAGCTCTTTACGCTAAAGTTTGATTTTTGTCACATTTCTGTCACATTTTGTCACGATTTCTGAAAAACTAGTGCCGTTGAATTGGAATAAAAATTAATTAAAAGCGCTGAAAAAATTCGCGTAACGAGTGAAGGGTTGATAAGGGGGTAGCTCCACTTATATATGGAATAAAATTTATTCGTTTTAATTATTAACACCCCTTATTTCCAGTTGAAAGAAATGTTTTTAATTTAATTTTTGATCGTTTATTGAATCATGATGGAAATCCCACCCTCCGTTGAAGATTTACCCCACAAAACTTCCCAGGGAAATTTTCTCCCCAAAGAAAATTCTTAGAAAGTCCCCCCCCCCTCGCTGAAAGTCCCCCGAGAACATTTCCTCCGGGCAGTTCGCCCTGGAATATTCTCTCCACATGTAAAATTGAGCATTCATAGAAAAAGTAAGACAAATAAAAAAGAATTCCTTATCTGAATTAAGGGAAATTCCCCAGTGCAGAATTTACCCTGGAAGATTTCCTCTCCAGGGAAAATTCTTCCCGCAGGAAATCACCTCGCAGAAATTTCCCCCAGACAATACCCCTTAGAAATTTTTCCGGCCTGCAAAATTGTGCAGCCAAAGAGACAGTAAGAGACATAAAATAATTCCGTATTAAATGAATTAATTTCCGCTTGAATGAACTCTCTCTCAACCTTATAGGGCTTTTGTTCGACATAATCACCCCTGAGGAAAAAAAACAAACAAGAAAGCAAATAAACACGCATCCTTGATGTCTTGATCTAAGGCAAAAAACACCAAACTCCAAATTTGTGTAGATAGGAATTTGAAACCTCTGCAGTAGGGTTCTCTGATATTTTGAACCTAATGATGTGATATTTACGCCATCGCTGGTCGCTTGACTTTTTCAGGGCGTTTTCCCTCTTTTTCCAAAATCAGGTAAATTTTCTGAGACTCGTAACTCTTCATGGGAAGCATCAAATTTAATTAGCTTTAAATATTTTGAGTCAGCGTGGAGCCAATTCTTTTTGATGTATTAAATGATATAAAAGAATCCCTTTTTTTACAGTTTCAGTTACTATTGGGCCGATTTGCTCCTTACTTACGGTGCGTTGCAACGAACTGTTTGATAGTGAAAATATAAAGAAGATTTTTTGAAGAATATTGCTACTCGCTATCCACGAGAAATACGCAAAACACGTAATTTGCATATCTACCAAAAGTAGTCGGAAAATTTTAACTGGGTAGTAATTTGAGAAATAAGAATTTATTGGTGGATGCTTTACACCCTATTACCTACATGACAATAGTGACGACCTTCAAAAAAATTACAAGGTAGCCTATATACATGATGGTTTTAATAATCAGCAAAAGGATTATAATACCTTGAGAGTGCATCCCACACCAAAGCCACTGAAAATATTAATGTACCTAGGACAGTGAAAGTGCAATCTGTTTGAATTGGTTAATTTGAAACTTACACAGCTATATGCATCCTATTGATCTATGCATTTCTTGGTAGTAGTGGGGGCAAAATTAAAAAATTGTAGGCGAAAACTCCTCAAAATAAGCTAAAAACATGGCACTAAACAGCTTAAGAAGGTGTAGCTTTCCTTTGAGTTATCTTTGGGAATCAAAAGACTGTTAATCTTTGATTTCTTTTACACAAAAGTGTAGTGGATTAACTTAACTAACTAAACTATTTAGTGCCGCTTATTTATCCTCGCGATTCAACGTGGCAGCATTGACGAATTTTTGGTACTGCCCGCAAAAACTAAAAATTTTGAAACAACTTAAAGAAGAATTTTAGGGAATCGCGGCTTTTAGGTATAAATAGACCAAAGTTTCGACGTCCCTTTTACTTTGATAAAACATCCGTTGGAAAACAAACTTCCAAAGATTTAAGTGGCGACGACATCCGTGTTAAAAGTACTGAGTAGCCAAAGCTACAAAAAGTATGGATTTTGAAAGGACTGACCTCCAGCCATTCTTGGTACGCTTGAATGTACTATTCTTGGTACGTGTGGATGGATGGGTACAGAGAATATGATTCAAATAAATGGAGTGAAAATCTGCATAATTTCTGGGCATCTCAGGGTGTAGGCTCGTTTACTCTTCAAGGAAATGAGTTTGTCGTATAGAGATTTTTTGGCCTGCAGAGAAGGACTCATTCCCAGTTTTAAATGGTGATCCAGTTTTAAATGGTGATTTAAATGGTGGTGTTTTAAATGGTGGTATATGGCCAATAAAAATTACAGACTAGTCTCAATGATTAAATTTTGTCGCCAAGTTACCGAGTGACAGGTTGCTTAAGGCAGTTTATGAAGATTTACTCTCGCAGGAGAAAAACAGATCATGACCACTAAAAATAAAAGACATTTTAGACAAAACAGGGTTTTCTTTTGTTTGGAATGAAGGTAGAGGACCAATTGATATAAAGGTAAATTGGGAGAATGAGATTAAGATAGTACCAGAGAATCAAATGACCCAAAAGAGGAGTGAGGAGATAAAAAAAAATCAGCAACAATAAAGTTTTATAAAGATGTTAAGGTAGTTTATGGGCAGGAGTTCTACCTTAAGCTGAATTTACCAGCTAGATTTTTGATGTTGTGGATGCAGCTCAGGGCTAATTGCCTTCCAATTAGCGCAAGATTTAAAAGATATCATAGGCAGCACGATAGTGCTGCCTAAGTAAAGAACGATGTGGGCACAATGTATTTTTTATTTATTTTTTTCCTTTTTTCTTCTTCTTCTCCATACCCGGGTACTTCGTGTCAAAGGAGTTGCCGTAGAAACTTCGAAAAGGGCTCATTCGATTGGAAATTGGAGTAGCTAGTGCCCTTTTTAATAGTCGAAAGTGATTGGTGGGAAACTCGCCCCCCCCCACGCCCATCCTTCTCCTAAACACATCCAATCAAAATTTTGAGATAACCATTTTGTTCAGCGTAGTTGATTTCCAAATAGAAAATATCTTTTTGAGGAGGACACTCCCCCACAACCCTCGGGGCAAGGGTTTTAAGTTATGCCCTGGGGGCATATGAGGTTCTTATAGAAGGCGTTGTCGTAGAAACTTCAAAAAAGGCTCATTCGATTGGAAATTCAAAGGGCCAGTGCCCTTTATAATAGTCCAAAGTGATTGGAGGGCAACTAGCCCCCCCACCCATCATTCCCCAAACACATCAAATCGAAATTTTGAGAAAACCATTTTGTTCAGCATAGCTAATTTGCAAATAAGAAATACGTTTTTGAGGAGGACACTCCCCTAAAACTCTCAGGAAAAGGTTTGTAAGTTTTATCCTCGGTGCATATAAGGTTTTTATAGAGCGCATTGTCGTGAAAACTTCAAAAAGAGTTGAATCGATTGGAAATTCAAAGGTCTACTGCCCTTTTTAATAGTCGAAAGTGATTGGAGGGCAACTAGCCCCCCCCCACGCCCATCATTCTCCCAGACACATCCAATCAAAATTTTGAGATAGCCATGTTGTGCGCAGTTGATT
This sequence comes from Artemia sp. Qi Xiang Cuo, assembly GCF_049724085.1. Lineage (NCBI taxonomy): Eukaryota > Metazoa > Arthropoda > Branchiopoda > Anostraca > Artemiidae > Artemia > Artemia sp. Qi Xiang Cuo. The sequence continues at coordinate 38,893,929 of NC_142806.1, forward strand.
TCCAGATAGAAAATATGTTTTTGAGGAGGACACTCCCCCACAACCCTCGGGGCAAGGGTTTCAAGTTATGCCCTGGGGGCGTATAATGTTTTTATAGAACGCGCTGTCGTAGAAACTTCAAAAAGGGCTCATTCGATTAGAAATTGAAATGGCTAGTGCCCTTTTTAATAGTCGAAAGTAATTGGAAGGCAACTTACACCCCTTCCACGCCCACCATTTTCCCAAACCCGTCCAATCAAAATTTTGAGATAGCCATTTTGTTCCACGCAGTTGAAGTTCAGGAAATTATACCTTTGAGCAGGACACTCCCCCTGCAGTCTTCAGGGCAAGGGTTATAAGTTATGCCCTGGGGGCATATAAGTTTTTATTGAAATCTTTGTTGTAGAAACTTGAAAAAGGGCTCATTCAATTTGAAATTCAAAGGGCTAGTACCCTTTTTAATAGTCGAAAGTGATTTGAGGACAACTAGCCCCCCTCTCTCGCCCACCTTTAATTAAAAAACGATGTTGCCATCGTAAAGAACGATGTTGCCACAATGTATTATTTTTTTTTTCCTCCATACCCGGGCACTTCGTATCGAAGGAGTTGTCGTAGAAACTTCAAAAAGGGCTCATTCGATTAAAAATTGGAGTGGCTAGGGCCCTTTTTAATAGTCAAAAGTGATTGGAGGGCAACTAGCCCCCCCCCACGCCCATCATTTCCCCAAACACATCCAATCAAAATTTTGAGATAGCCATTTTGTTCACCGTAGTTGATTTCCAGATAGAAAATAAATTTTTGAGGAGGACACTCCCCCACAATCCTCTGGGCAAGTGTTTTAAGTTATACCCTGGGGGCATATAAGGTTCTTATAGAAGGCGTTGTCGTAGAAACTTAAAAAAGGCTCATTCGATTGGAAATTCAAAGGTCTAGTACCCTTTTTAACAGTAGAAAGTGATTGGAGGGAAAATAGCCCCTCCCACGCCCATCATTCCCCCAAACACATTCAATCAAAATTTTGAGATAGCCATTTTGTTCAGCGTAGTTGATTTCCAGATAGAAAATATGTTTTTGAGGAGGACAATCCCCCACAACTGTCGGGGCAAGGGTTTTAAGTTATGCCCTGGGGGCTCAAAACTCCTATGCCTTCCAAAGGCCAGAACATAATTTGCACTTTACTGAAAAAAATACAAATGAATGTACATTGTCAGTTTAATATACATATATTTAGTAATCAAAATGTTAATATTGTTTGATTTATTAAAGTTATAAAAGTGAAAACATTTATGTACAAATGAATGTGCATGTGCATTGGGTTTTGAGCCCAACTTATGTTAATTTCTGCTCGTTTTGAGTTTGGCTCGGTTTTTTATTGTAATTTCTGTTCGTTTTTGGTTTCATTTATTTATCGATGCTGGTTTGTGGTAGTTTCACGCTTGGTAGATTATTTGATTTTATTTTTGCTCATTTTTTGTTTAATGGAGTTCTTTACGTTTCTTTGAAAAACTTATTTTGAGGAAAAAGTTTTTTTAATTAATTCTAAAGAAAGATGTTCCAATGAAGACAGATATACTTGCGCGATTTGCAGAGTTAAAGAGTATTATTTAGTGCATTGCTTGAGCTGCTGCCAGGGGCTCTCTACGATAAGGGAAGGGGTATTGCGAAAAAAATAAGTTGATGCTTTCAGGTGTATTAAATAGTACGTCGCCTCAGTTTATTTGTAGAATAGCGGGGTATCTGGAAAATTTTGTTAACTAAAAAAAACCTAGTATAAAGTCAATCAATCAATCAATCAATTTATTGATACTAAAAACAAAGCAATTACAAACTTAAAGTTTATACACGCCCAAGAAGCTCAGCTTGTAAAGGGCCAATTTAAGTGTTTTTCCAAGTGTTAAGTGTTTTTTTTCTATGGCCATATTTCCAAGTATTAAGTACTATTATTAGGTTGATGTGGTGTTTCATTTAAGTGTTTTATGATGATTGCTGATCAAAGTGTATTTTATTTGGCTTTAAAATACACTTATCCATCTATATATAATCCTTGTAAAAGAGCTACTACCTCCTCATTGCCTAAAAGCATTCAAAAGAAAATGGGCTCCATTAATATCTTCAATAAAACTAAAACCCATTTCCCTCCTACTCTCTTCTTGTCTAATGTTTCCTCTTTTTTTTGTCGCGTTTCCCAAGAAACAAAAAACATTAACTATTTTTCCATTCCGTGCATTCTGTCTAGATGTAGGATCTTGACTGTTCTTTAACACCGGAACTAATTAAAGCATATTTGGCAGGAAATATTTTGGAGATAACCACTTTATGCCTGTCTGTCGTTCCGTTAAGAGGACTGCTACTGTAACATGTCGTGTAGTGTTTTTGGTACTGTTCTATTAACCGGGCTCTTTTATATAGTGCTAGTTTGGTTAATGCTAATGAAATAAAATAGGATGAATATATAATAGTTAATAAACAAATTTGGGCTATATATTTGCGCATTAGTGGGGTGGATGGGGTGAAAAGCATAACATATATTAAATACGTAACCTAACCTAGGTACCTCCCCCCTAAACACCAAAAAACAACAATTTAAATACAGTTCTTGCATTTCTTTATATCCCAGAAGGCATTGTAAACCTGTTTTCATCAGGCGTCTCGATCTCATTTCGTGACTGACATGCATTACCGTATTCAAACGAGCCCGGCTAATAGAACACTACCTATTTTTTTATTCTGTTTTATTGAGCGGTTTTCAAATCAATAATTGGCTTGAAATCAAAATGGAGATCATCGTGTAAGAAGTTAATTAGTTCATTTTTTGTGCTTTGCTAACCCATGTTATAGCCTTTATTATATTATTACCCTTAAATCCCTTGTTTCAACTTATTAGAACATTGAAAAGGAGATTTTTAATTTTTTTTAGAAAGCCTGTTTGGATTTTAATTATTTCGCAGTAGTGTGGTAGGCAAACAGTTAGAAGACAGATAAAATATACTGCGACAGATTTAGTTGTCGAAAACGCCTCCCAAGCAGACATATACGTAAGAGGGTACTACCGTCACATTTGTGCACCCCTCCCCAGCAAAATATCGAAAATCTATTATTTTTAATGATTTCTTAGACTACGCGCTTTTCAATTATTTTAAAGTGAGACAATTTTTTACGGTTTCTAACCCAATTGTACCCAAAATATAGTTTTTTTTGTACTGTTTTTCACGTTTGAAAAAGGCTAAAAAAATCCAATTTTTCCTCTTTATTATCTAGAAATCCTTATCAATAGAAAATGTGAAGGTAAAACAAAAACAAGTGACCGAAATATTAAAGAAAATCAAACAGTTTCGTGGCAACAACGAACTGTAAGCAAGGAGCGACCCGTTTCAATAGTAACCGAAAGTCTAAAAACGGAATTTTGATACAGATAGAGACATCAAAAGAATTGAATTTCTATTCTGATTTTAATTATATATGTTTAATCAAGTTTAGTCTTACCCATCAAAAGCTACGAGCCTGAGAAACTTTGCCTTATCTTAGAAAACAGGGGGGAAAATCATTTAAAAGTCATAGAATCTTAATGAAAATCACACCATCAGATTCAGCGTGTCAGAAAACCCTACTGTAGAGGTTTCAAGCTCCTATATGCAAAAATGGGGAATTTTGTATTTTTTTGCCAGAAGAAAGATCACGGATGCGTGTTATTTGTTTGTTTGTTTTTTTGTTTTTTGCAGGAGTGATCGTATCGACTAAGTGGACCTAGAATATTGCAAGAGGGCTCATTTGAACGTAATCCTAAACTTCTAGTGCCCTTTTTAGGTGTCCAAAAAATTGGAGGGCAACTAGGCCCCCTCCCACGCTCATTTTTCCCAAAGTCACCCGATCAAAATTTCGAGGTAGCCATTTTGTTCAGCATAGTCGGAAAATATAATAACTGTTTGAGGATGACTTAATCCCCCACATTCCCCGGGGAAAGGGCTGCAACTTATGAACTTTGTCCATTGTTTACATAATAGCATTGGTTATTGGGAAGTATAGCGGGGATTTTTTCTGGTGGGGGTTTGGGGGAGGCGTTTGCGTGGGAGGACCGTTTCGGGGAGGAATTATTCATGAAGGGGGCACTGGATTTCCCAGGAATTATATAAGTTAATTTGATCCAAAAAGTCCGTCCCACACAAGAATCTTTAATCACATTTTAATGAAAGCATAAAGTAGATCCTTGACTGCTCCTGCACCACCTCGCTTCTCCCACTACCAACTTCTAGCAAAAGGGTAAGCATGTTGTACAATATATTCATATTCATTCCTTAAAGTCTCGAAAAATTTGAATTTATGAAGGCTATTAAAAAAAAAAAAAAAAAAAAAAAAAAAAAAAAAAAAAAATGTAAATAAGGAGCAACATCGAAACGAACAGAAATTATTCTATATACGAGGGGAGCTATAACGTCCTCAACCCTCGTTCTTTACGTTGAAGTCGTAAAGCTCATTAAAAATACTTCTCATTCAAATCAAGGGTCCATGTGTTTGAGTAGTCTTTCCTAAAGAATCAGGACACTAAAGTAACTTTAGCGTAAAGAGCTAGGGTCGAGGATGTGGCATCCCCCCTCATATATAGAATAATTTCTGTTCGTTTTAAATTTTAATGTTGCTCCTTACTTGCAGTTGAAAAAACTTGTTTTTTATTTAATTTCAGACCGTTTTCAAATCATGCCAGGAAATCCTCTTCCCTCTCCCCCATGTAAAATTTCTCCTGGAAAATTCCCCTGGAAACTATCCTCCCCACGGCAAGTTCTCCCGTGGAAAATAGCCGCCTCCCCGCACAAAAATTCGGTATACTTCCAAATAACAAATTCCGTAGGCTGTGTGAACAATATGGACAAGTTCTTTAACTTAAAGCTCTTTCTCCAGGGACTAAGGAGGATCATGTTATCATCAAAAGCACAATTATTGAGCTTTTCGCCTATGCAGAATCATGTGGCTATCCTAAAATTTTATCCGATGTCTTTGGGGGGAAATGGGCGTTGGAGGGGGGCTAGGTGTCCTCCAATCTTTTTGGTTACTTAAAAAGGGTATTGATACTTTTTATTTCCATTCAAACGAGCTATCTTCCGATCTTCTAGAGCCATTGATTTGATACGGTCACCCCTGGGAAGAACAAAAAACAACGAACAAACAAAAAAGAATCAGTTTGTGATAACGAACTGTAAATAAGGAGCGACCCGGCTCAACAGTAGCTGAAACTCTAAAAAAAAATTTTTTGATACAAATAGATACATCAACAAAGTCGGCTTTTTATGCTGATTTCAAATATATAAGTATAATCTAAGCTTAGTACAGAGAACCTTACTGTAGAGGTTTGAAGGTCATATCTGCAAAAATCTGGATTTTTTTTCCAAAAAAAAGATCAGGGATGCGTGTTTATTTTTTTCCCCAGGTGTGATCGTATCGACTCAGTGGTCCTAGAATATCGGGATAGGGCTCATTCCAACCGAAATTAAAAGTTCTAGTGCCCTTCTTAAGTGACCAAAAATTGGAGGTCAACTTGGCCCCCTCCCATGGCCCTTTTTTTCTCAAAATCTTCCGATCAAAATCTTGAGATAGCCAATTTGTTCAGGATAGTTGAAAGGCCCAATAACCATTCCTTTGCAAATATCATGACCCCCCCCCTTACCGGGAAAATGGTCATTAAGTAACATAATTTAACAATTATATACGGTTAGTAATTGTTATTGGGAAGTATGCATATATTTTTCGGGTACGGGGGGGGGGGCGAATTTTCTACTGGTGGGATTTCCCATGGGGATAATTTTTTCGTGGGGAGGGAGTTTTTCAGGAGGTGAATTTTTCAGTGGAAATTTTACACTAGGGGAATTTGCCAGAATTCTTGTACTAAATTCTTCTTGTGTCTTGCTTTCTCTTTGCCGATTCAATTTTACGCGCGGAGATGTGAAAAGTAAGTGTCCGGGTAAATTTTCACCAGGATTGAATTGTCTAGAGAATTTTTCCATAGGGAGGAGGGATTTTTCCATGAAGATTTAGCCAGATATTCTGGCATTATTTTAAAAACGATCAGAAATTAAATAAAAAACGTGTTTTCAACTGAAAGTAAGGAGCAACATTAAAACTTAAAACGAAGAGAAATTATTGCGTATATGTGAGGGGTTGCTCCTCCGCAAAACCTCGCTCTTTGCGCTAAAATCTGAATTTTGTCCAAAATTTTCAAGACCGAATCCTGAAACAATATTTTCTTCTAATTAGAACAATAAGAATTTTTTTAAAAGTACTAAAAAACTTTAGCGCTAAAGAGCGAAGCGTTGAGGAGGAGCGGCCCCCCCCCTCATATACGTAATAATTTCTGTTCGTTTTAAGTTTTAATGTTGTTCCTCACTTTCACTTGAATAAACATGTTTTTTCTATTTAATCAATAAATAAACACGCAGCCGTGATCTTTCTTCTGCCAACATACAAAATTCCACATTTTTGCAAGTAGGAGCTAGAAATCTCTAAAGTATGGTTCTCTGTTATCTTGAATCTGATGGCGTGATTTCCGTTAAGATAGCTTGACTTTTTGGGGGTGTTTCCCCCCTTTCCGAGAACCAGGCAAATTTTCTCAGGCTCAGATGGGTAGCATTAAACTTCATCAACATTATATATTACGAATCAACATGAAAAGCCAATTTTTTTTATGTGTCTATTGTTATCAAAATTCCGGTTTTTAGAGTTTCGGCTACTATTGTGCCGAGTCGTTACTTACAGTTCGTTACCATGAACTGTTTGATAAAAGAGAAAATGATGAAAATGTATAATGTTTTCGGTACAGCGCAAGTAAAGTTCTGGTCTTTAGAAGATTTAATGGGCGTTGGCCAACTCCTATTTGTGGTATGTTTCTATTTGTTTTAAGTATGACTTGATTATTTATCGTAATTTCTGTTCGTTTTGGTTTCATTTTAAGTTTGAATTATTATTTGGCTTTATTTCTGCTCGTCTTTGGTTTAGTATATTTATTTTTTTTTTTTTTTTGAAAAAATTTTGTTGTGGGAAAAACTTCTTTTAAGATTACTTCCTGTTTATTTTTAATTAATAGTGCTGTTTTTTGATTTATTGATTAATAAAATGGATAATTGCAAAGCTTTGTTTTGGTTTTTCTCTTTAATAATCAAGATTTTGGCTTTTTATTTATATTTTGGACAAATTTTTCTGTCGAATTCCAACAATACTTGTCCTATAAAACTTTGGATTTGTGTATGGGGTACATTATTCAAATAAATGGACTGAAAATCGGCATAATATTTGGTCTTCTATAGGATTGCCGCCATTCTGACCCCCATCATGTTCCAGCCTTGAATACAGACAGATATTGATCGACCATTTCATTTTAAGCATCTAAATGTGTAATATTTTGTTTTAACTTCTTGTTTGTTTAAATAAATGCATTTTGGTTTCATTTATAAAAAAACTTCTGATTTGTGCTTAAAAAAAAAAATGAACATCACGAATTAGTGCAACGAGATTTCAAGTTCAAGTTGTTTCAAGTTGGGGTTCCCTTGGTTCTGAAACTTTAACTGAGGTGTCTTCACGGCCTGGATGCACATAGGATTTTTGGTTTTCTTCAGCACCCTCCTGACCATTCCTAAAAAGTTTCAATTTAATACCCATATTAGTTCCGGAAATATTGCAGGTAAGTCCCTTTGACAATCTGGATTGATATAGTGTCTTCTGATTCAGTTCAGTATCCCCCTCAACTTTCCCTAAGAGTTTCAGGTTAATATCCTTACCTGCTCCTGTGTTATTGCATACATGCTATTTTTGACAACCACGATGTACTGAATGTCTCATGATTTACTTTAATATTGCACTCGACAATCCCTGAAGTTTTTTACTCAGTACCCTTAACTATTCCAGAGATATTAGAAATGCGCCTTCTTTTCCAAGGAGTCTTTTCCTTGGAAAAAATAGTCTTTCAATAGAGTCATTCAATTTTTTTTTTCAGTACTCTCTTCGCCACTCCTGGATGCAGATAGAGTCTTTTGACGTAGTTCAACATTCCCCCTCAACATATCCAGAGAGTTTTAAGTTAATACCCTTAGCCGCTCCTGAGGTATTTCAGGTACGTCCTTTTGGCAACCTGGATGCGCATAGTGTCTATTTGTTCAGTTCAACACCCCCTTCGACAATCTCTAAAAGTTTCACCTTAATATCGCTAGCCATTCCTGAAACACTGTATATACGTCCTTTTGACCACCTGGATGCACATATTGTCTCTTTATTCAGTTCAACACCACTGTTCCCTAACATTCCCAGAAAGTTTCAAATTAATATCCTTAGCCAATCCTGAGATATTGCAGATATGCATTTTTGACAACCTGGATGCATATAGTGTCTTTTGGTTATTTCAAAATCCCCCTCACTAATCCTAAATTTTTCAAATTAATACCCTCAGTATTTAGAGAAATATTTCTGGTACGCTCCTTTAGGCAACCTGCATACTTATCGTGAGCTTTAATTTAGTTAATATCCACCTAAACATTCTATATAAATTTCACTTTTATACCCTTAGCCTTTTTCGAGACCCAGGAGGAAACACGCCCCCCTTTCCCAATAACAAAACCTATGGTGAACAATGGGCAACTTTTATAACTTAAAGCCGTTGCCCCAAGGTTTGTGGGAAGGGAGGGGGTCATGCTATCCCGGACGAAAAGTTATTGAACCATTTGACTATTTGGAATGAAATGGCCATTTCAAAATTTTGATTGTATTTCTCTTGTGGGAGGGAATTAAAAAAGAGCTTGGAGGCTGGTTGCCTTTCAATCACTTTTGACTCTTACGGAAGGCACTAGAACTTATAATTTTCAATCGAATGAGCCTCCTGTGAAATTTTTGCGACAACTCCTTCCATGCCAAGTGGCAAAGTGAAAAAAAAAATAGTAATTGGACCCTAGCGAAAGACTAAATATCCGCTATCACATTCCAAATAGATTTATTCCTTCAAATTAAACTTACTCAAAAACATTCTCCTTGCAAGAAATATGCTGTCACTTTTGTATCAACGCCATCTATACCCTAAAGCTAATCTGCGAGGAGTCTAGATATATTAAATAAACAAATTTCATCAAACTCCGAACCTCGTTTAATTCATTTTTGGGATTGAAAATAGCACTTGGGCATAACAGCGCAGGGGCCTATCTGAATTACCAGGTCTTCCTTTTTTAGAGGGGGGGGGGCTATAGAATAAGTATCATTGTATATCATTTTACCGGTCCTCCTTTTTTAGGATGGTGGGTATAGAATAAGTATTATTACATTTATATTGAGTTTCATCTAGAAAAATGTATTGATTTGCATTTCAGGGCCAATATCAAGACCGTATGAGACGCAGAGCCTCAGTCGACAGCCTTCAAGAGACACAGTAATATCGAAAATATCACAGAGCTACACTGACGTCTCTATTCAAGTTTGTAAAAACTTTATTCTTAGATTAATTAAGTTAAATGAAACTCAGAGAGGAGAGAAACTAACAAAATGAAAAATAAAATCAAAAAGGGTAAAAAAACGAGGATTTTTTCAGCCAGTGGCGAACCATGAAGATGACAAGAAAAACATAATCTCTGTTTCTTTCAAAACCGAACAAAAAGTTGAACACTTTTTCAACTCAGGAAAGGATAAAACTGACCCGGTACTGGGTAGTGGTGTCTACAGAATCCCGTGTTCTTGTGGAGTAATTTACATTGGTAGGATCCATCAACAACTAGGTGAACGTTTGCATGAGCACAAAACTTCAATAGATAAATCTCTGAGATTAAAAAATAACAATGAAAACTTTGATTCGGCATTGGCTTCAAATATTTTCATAAATCCGACCCATCTAGTTCTTTTTGACGAAGCAACTTTAATATCAACTGTAAATGGTGTACCACAAACTTTAAAAGAGGTAATTGAGATAAAAAAATATATGAACCAAAATTTAGCAATAAATAGAGATACTGGAGATATTTCATTAAGCCCAATTTACGACAGTTTAATCTTGAAGGACTCAATCAATATTTTCACGCGGTATAACTTAAAAGAACCTTTTTGCATATCTAATGAAAACCGAAATTGTAGACCAGCTAAAACTATTGCAAGGCAAAAGATCCTTGCCCAATCATCTTGGTAAATTCATTTTCATTGATTCCTGCCTTGTTTTTATTCAGTGTATGTTCTGTCTTTGTAAAGTAAACTTCGAAAGGTTAGATTTTCATTTTTTTTCCTTGTTTTCTTTTTTGTTTAGCACTGAGGACGACTTGGCGGAGGTCCTTGTCGAAATATTTGCTTATATTTATTCATCTTCATGGTTCGCCACTGGCTGAAAAAATCCTCGTTTTTTCATCCTTTTTGATTTTATTTTTCATTTTGTTAGTTTCTCTCCTCTCTGAGTTTCATTTGTCATGTATAGCCAGTGTGGTCTAAGAATGTATTTAATTAAGTTAATAAAAACAAGTTTTTTTTAACTGAAAGTAAGGAGCAACATTAAAATTTAAAACGAACAGAAATTATTCCGTATAAGAAAGGGGGCTGTTCCCTCCTCAACGCCTCGCTCTTTAAGCTAGTTTTTTATTGTTTTAAAAAATAAAGTTGTGAGACAGAGTCAAACTTCAGCGTAAAGAACAAGGCGTTGAAGAGGGGACAACCCCTTTCGTATACGGAATAATGGGATAAACATGGAATATAGTAATTTATTTAAAGGGTGTTTTATTTTAGAGACGGTAGTTGGGTTAGTATATACGAAGCCGGCAAATTAAACGTAAATATAAAAATCTATTTACAAAGGTCCAAGAGCCAATAATGTTGTAATTAAACGACTTAAAAAAAAAATAAAAAAATGAAATTTAGTCACTATAGAGACATTCTTAACATGCTGTTTGCGAGGCAAAAGGTATGAAGCTCTTGAGAAATGACGTTTAAGACTTCTTTTTACAGCAGGAAAAAACTAATTTGATTCATTCGGTATTTTTCCGTCAAAAGTTTGCCAATATTTTCAACACTAAGACGGTTCTGAACGTCCGAAATACAATAATTGTGCTATTGATTCTCCAGCTCTATTCATTTCTGAAATAGCCGTTTTTGCCACGGTGGTATTACCATTTGTCGCATTCTAAATTGCTGCGATTATATTTTGCTGAGCTCAAGACCTTTTAAATGGAGATTCGCTCAAGTTTATTAGTTTGTATTGTGTAAGAAAAAGTATTCAAGTATACACGAAGAACTGAAAAGGGAGGAGACATATTGTTTTAAGCCAAGCGGTCAAGGAGATTAAAATCCGCATACTAGAGCCTTTAAACATACTAAATCTAACGATCTAACATTCCGTTTTCTAGACCTTTCCATTTGTGAAATGATTTGTTTCTGTCCCAGTGGCACCACAACTCACCAGATCGGATGTTTTGTCCCCATGTTTAAAGAACTCAAAAATTGCTTTTGTTGGACCCTTCCTCAACTTTTTACGACATATAAACTCAATAGGTTGTCCCATGGGAAAAAATAAAGACGTTCTTATTATATCTTGGTAGAAAATCAGACACAAGAAATTTGACGGTAAAAATTTTAATAAGTCTGACCCCTCATAGAAGATTTTGTCCCTTCTCAGAATTAGGCAAGCTTTTGTTTTAAAAACCGAAGTAAACGGCTTATTTTAATAATCGTTACTTTCTGTGGCTTAAAATGACAGTAATACCCTCCATTCACTTTTCCCGAAACCTAAAATTCAAATTTTTTTTTTCTATATATCACTCTTTTCTAGGTTACAGCTAGCACTCCAGCCATAATTTAATAAGGTAGTGGAAGCGTTAATGGGTCTGTAGGAGAAACAGATAGACCAATCAGATCTACGCTGTTAAACAGACAAAACAGATTCCTCATAAAAAAGTTATGATTATCATAGTTTCACCAAGTTTTGTGGTTAGTTTCGACGTTACTTTAAGAATACTGTGAAGTTGACTAACTTTAAAGTCAACGATGGATCGGAGGTTTAAGCTTGAAAAGAAATTACAGAAAAATTTATGTGATACAGATAAACACGGGAAAAATTATTCAAACAGTCAGAAAATATCTAGTAATTTATTTGAAAAATCAAACACAGCATTAAAACAGGTACAAAGCCTTGGAAGCTTGAAAGAAAGTATTTTGCAGAAACCGAAAGGTAAACTATAAATAAGCTAGCATTCAGCTACCTGGTATGGAATAAAAAGCAACATAAAACTGACATCTCTTGAAATTCCCTTATCAGAAAAATAATTCCTTTATAATAGTTCATGCACCTCAAGGCCCTAAGATTAAGTAAGACCTCATGTAGATCTTATGTAAGACCTTAAGTAGACTTTATGTAGACCCTGATTTTCAGAACTTGAACTTAATGCTTCTGTCTGAAAGTATTACGAAAGTATTTTGATGTGATCTTACCTTAGACCTTACATCTTCCTGTACTGCCAGAGGCACCGAGGCCATCCAAGATGAGCCACCAGTCATCGCACATGTGCGTCACTGACCAAACATCTTCTCATTAGGGTGAATCGTCGTACGAATGTTTGGTAGCTCCCGTTGATAGGTACGACGCAAGGTGTTCTTTGGTCAACGTCTCCTACAGATTCCACTAGGTTGACATCCTAAGATCTGTTTTGGGATCTATCATCCTTCATACGGATTGTGTCCAAGGTATCACCACTTTCGTTGCCGAATGACGTATGTGACCATGGGCTGGCCTGAGATAGAGCAGACTGCTTGGTTTGCGACGTGAGCTATCCAGGCGATGTTCAGGATCCTCCAAATGTAGTTGTTTTCGAAGGCAAGAAATCGTCTTTATTTATTAATGATTCAGCACTGCCAAAGTACCTAAACTCGACGACATACTCAACGTTTGAGTCTCCACATTTTGTATCCAGGGGGAATCAGTTGTCTCCATACTCTTTTTCTTCTCTGTGTCACTCTTGAGGCCAAGTCGGCTAGAATTTTCACAGATAGTGTTGAGGAGATCCTATAGTTTGGCCTTGTTCCTCTCCATTAAGGCAATATCGCGAGCGAAATCCAGGTCTTATATCTTTTAGGCTTCCCCAATGTGGATGTCATACCTTGCACAATCACAGAGCATGTAGCCGATGACGAGGACGAAGAGGAACGGAGAAAGAGCACAGCCCTTTCTTACGCCGGGTAGCCTACATAAATAGCTGGAATTTGCTAATTGGGTCTTAGTACAGCATTCTGTGTTTTCATATAATGCAACAATTAGGGACACTATTTTGTCAGGGACTCTATGATATCCCAGGATTTTCCAAAGCATGCTTCGGTCGGTTGAATCAAAGGATTTTTCGATGTCCATAAAAATCAGGTACATATTTTGTCACGTTTGATTTCTTGAAAAATTTGACGGGCGTACTTTTTGACAATTCTTGGGGCGCTTTTTGAGACTTCCAGATACTTACAAAGAATGTGAGCCACATATTCATACAGGCAATTGGTGGTGTTTTCATCGTAAAATCTTTTCAAAATCCAAGGTTCGTACTTTGGAAAATCCTACGGAATTTTCATCTTTTTCCCACAATTTCACTGGTAATATTGTATGCGGCTCTGGAATCACCACGTTTCGCCACTTCCTCCTCCATGGCCACTTTTCTTTCCAAAAGATCATCTTTATCCCCTGTTGCGCTCCTTTTGTTTTGTTTATCCAAGTCTCTGTACTGTTGGTTTGGACTTAAATTATAGGTGTGAACTTAAATATATTTTCTGGTGGAATATCGTGTTTTTTGCTTGAAGTCATATTGAACGATATTCGCCCAAAAAGTTGCAGATTATTGAACGTTTGATAACACGAATACATTTATAAAATTTAAATACAACAGTACTATTTGGACTTAGGACAAGTGAGAAATACCATCAATTGAAATACCATCAATTATTTTAAGTCTAAGACTTTTAACTAAAGGCTTAGCAGAAGATGAAGAAATTCCTAAAATATTATATATATATATATGTATGTATATATATATATATATATATATATATATATATATATATATATATATATATATATATATATATATATATATATATATCATCTATATCATTATATATATAATATATATATAATAAATATATATATATATATATATATATATATATATATATATATATATATATATATATATATATATATATATATATATATATATATATATATATATATATATATATATATATATATATATATATATATATATATATATATATATATATATATATATATATATATATATATATATATATATATATATATATATATATATATATATATATATATATATATATATATATATATATATATATATATATATATATATATAAGATTGGAAGGCAACTGGACCCCCCCCTCACGCCCATCATTAACCCAAACACATCCAGTCAAAATTTTCAGATAGCCATTTTGTTCAGCATAGCTGATTTCCAGATATAAAATGTGTTTTGAGGAGGACACTCCCCCGCAACCCTCAGGGTAAAGTTTTTATATTACCGTAAGCCCTGGGGGTATATAATGTTTTCATAGAAGGCATTGTTGTATAAGTCTCAAAAAAGGCTCACTCGATTTGAAATTCAGAGGGCAGCGCCCTTTTTAATAGTTTAAAGTGATTGGAGGGCAACTAGCCCCCCCCCACAACCATCATTCCCCCAAACACATCCAATCAAAATTTTGAGATAGCCATTTTGTTCAGCGTAGTTGATTTCCAGATATAAAATATGTTTTTATCTAGGCGTGGGGGTGGCTAGTTGCCCTCGTGGGAGTGGATAGAAGGCGTTGTCGTAGAAACTTCAAAACAGGCTCATTAGATTTGGAATTCAAAGGGCTAGTACCGTTTTAAAGAGTCTAACGGTATTAGTGGTGAAAAAGCCCCTCCCCCACGCCCATCCATCCCCCAAACACAACTAATTAAAATAGTGAGAGAGCTATTTTTTTAAGCATAGGTTATGTATAGACAGAAAATATGTTTTGAGGAGGATACTCCCCCACAACCCTCAGGGCAAGGGTTTTAAGTTATGCCCTGGGGGCATATAAGGTTTTTATAGAATGCGTTGTCGTAGAAACTTCAAATAAAGGCGCATTCGACTTGGGATTCAAAGGGCTAGTGCCCTTTTTAATAGTTTAAAGTGTTTGGAGAGCAACTAGCCTATTAAAACCTTATGTGCCCCCAGGGTATAACTTAAAACCCTGAGGGTTGTGGGGGAGTGTTCTCCTAAAAAACATATTTTCTATCTGGAAATCAACTAGCCTACGCTGAACAAAATGGCTATCTCAAAATTTTGATTAGATGTGTTTGGGGAAATAAGGGGCGTGGGGGGGGCTAGTTGCCCTCCAATCACTTTCGACTATTAATAAGGGCAATAGAACTCTCGATTTCCTATCGAATGAGCCCCCTTTGAAGTTTTCACGACGACCCCTTCCATATGAAGTGCCTCTGGGGAAAAAAATAATGATAAAACATTGGATCTGTATGGCCTTTACTATAGGCAACGCTATAGCGTTGCCTCTGAAAAGACTGAGCCTCTTCCAAAGTTAAACAACCATCCCTTCCATAAAAACCTTTAATATCCCCTGGGCATAACTTACAACCCTCTCCCCTAATCTTTGGGGTTTGTTTTAACTCCAAAAGCTTTGTTATATGATATTTAGACTATTTTGAATTGAATGGCTATCTCAAAATTTCTATTAAACGCATTTCAGGACAATATGACGTTTGTATCAGTTAACCATAGAATGGTGAATGGTTGAATTAGACATGTTTTTCCATTTAACATAACTATGTGCAAAATAAATATTAATAAAAATGTACCAATAGAAACTAGACTGCTAACAAATAAAATAATTTTTCCATTTTAATTCAGGTTGACGTTCCTGAGTCAGATAATACGAAAATGAGACGAAAACGCGGCGATCGCTATACGAAAAAAGGCACACCGATCTACTCGAAAGAGGATATTCGAGAACAGTACTGTATAAATGAAAAAGAACTTGAAGTCCTGGAGAAAGGCAAGAAAAGAAGCATTTTCGGGTGCATGTCAAAACATCGGGTATGTTTTTTTTGTTTTTTTTTTTTACAGCAAATGCGTAAATTACTGAGGTCAAAGTTTTGTCCTCCATTGAATATGCTTATAAAAAGGAGAATCAATATTTTATGTATCGATGGATAGAAGTTATCTATCCATCGCTTTCGTGGTCTGCCTCGTGGACGAAGGTCTTCGGAAACCCTTCAAACGCGATTTTTGGGAGGTTGCTCGCTCCATCTGCTTGATGTGGCCGAGCCAATGCAGTTACTGTGAATGGTTTCAGTCGATTGGAGCCTTTGGCACACTTTTATATTTGTGATGCGGTCGGTGTATAGCTAGAAGCTTTGTTTCGTTCACCTATAGTGATAAGGGGTGGGTTGTCTAGTTCATGTCTCATAGTTAACTATAGTCTTGCTGACATTGATCTCCATCCTGAGCGGATTAGTGGCATGATAGAGTTTGTTAGTTTATGCCTGCAGTTATTGTGAAGAGTTGGCTAGCACATCAATATCATCAACTTAGGTAAGATTGTCTATCAACAGCCCTCCTATAGTAGTGCCATATTCTGAATTTATTGGTGACAGAACGGTATGAACTCTTGGTCGAGCATTGGGAAACGAAATACTGTTTCAGGGTGAGTAGTTACAGGGGTATTGAGTTTATCTTTGAAATACTCTTTTTCACTTTCAAGTTTCATCTTTGGATTGCTAATCTGTTTTCCATTTTTGTCCAGGATCGCTGATATTTGCGGCTCTTTTTTCTGACTCAACTCACGTAACATTCTGAAAACTGCTCTGCTGTTCCCCTTCTTTACCTGTACTTTGCAGTCTCCGAATTTCTTCCTTCGGTGGTTACATAGTGCCATTCTAATCTTTCTATCTATTCTTCTCTAGAGGAACTTATAAGTAGCTCGGCTATGGCGGTCAGATTTATTACAAAAAAAAACGCTTATCCTTGCAGAGCTGACTGATCACAAGTGTGATCCGTGGTTTTTCATTGAGGATCTTTTGTCCAAAGATGTGATTCACTGTCTTGATTATTTCTGATGTGGCATTTTCGGCCAGGGAGTCTATCTCGTTAGCGGTAATTAAGGGAGGATGATTTACCAGTATCTCTCAGAATTTCTCACATAGATTGGAAGTGTAGGTCCGCCTTTTTATGGATCCTCAGGAGGTCCACCTGGAATCTCTGGATTTGTATTGGTTTTAGTAATTTTTTTCATTCTTAGGTTGAACCTTGACATCGGGAGATTGTGGTCAGAGTCAAATCCTGCTCCAGGTAATGCAACTGTGTCTAGTTCGGAAGACTTGCAGCGTTTCGATATCAGCACGCAATCAATCATATTCTCGGTTATACCGTGTGAGGATCTCCAGGTCCCTTATAGCCGATGGCTGTGTTTGAACATCGTATTAGTTACGAATAACTCGTTTTCAAGGCAGAATTCAAGCAACTGTTCGCCTCTTGTATTGAGTTTTCCATGACCGAAAGATCCCATTATATCTGACCGAGCGACATTATCCGTAGCCACTATGGCTCCTTATATTATGAAACAGGATTCATCACATTCTGTCTCAGCACTGGCAAAATCTGGGGAATAGACTTGCGCAATACATATATTCTTGGCAGCTCCGTTCAGTCGTAAGACAGCTATTCGTTTCGAAACTGGGGTGAAACAGATAAGAGATTTTGTGGTGGTTGATGATGCAAAGAATCCTACACCTTGTCGATGAACTTAGTCCTTGCAGCAATATAGTGAGAATGAGGCTCCAGAGAAGTTTTCCTCACTCGTTTGGGGAAGTGAGTCTCAGAGAGGCCGACAACATCCTAATTGTACCTCTGTAGCTCTCTAAGGGTAAGATTCAGTTTTCCTGGCTTGCCAAGTGTTCGAACGATAAGCTTGACAAAGTGTAGCAGAGTGTAGTAGAGAGGAACAGCTGTGTGTTCCTAGACCTAGGGTCCTCATTTGGTCCCGACGCGGTAGCATGTAAAATCGCATCATTAGCATCATTCAAAATTGGTGGCTCTTCGGTTACCTCGGACGTGGTAATAGATATTCCCATAATACTAAGCCTTTTTTGTGATTTCAAGAGAGGTGGTTTCTTGACTAAATGAATAGCGGCGGCAAGCCTCTCATCTATATCCCCTTGCAGATGTCATTTTCCATAAGTAAGGATTCTCCGCCTTGCCTCTGTTGTCTTCCTATTGAGGATCCTCCCACGATGGTGTTTTGCTTCACCATATACCATATAATTTAACCCATTGCTGGGGGAATGTTTATAACTGAAGGGGCATGTTCACACACCGGTGGGCTCTGATCAGTGTATATCCGAGGGACTTTCTGTCTCCTTCGCCTGTATTTATGGCCCCTGGGCGAGGGTGACCCAGTTTCTCTCATGGATCTCAGGGGTTAGGTCCCTCTTTGAACCGTGCCTACTACTTAATGGAGGTACCCTACATATTTGTAGAGCTTTCGCCTATTCACTACCTGGGGACGCGCTGGGATGTTTAGAGGAGGCCTCTATTGAAAACGTAACTAAGTAGGTACTCAGACTACAGACTCAGGCTACTCTAAACAAATTGGTATCAAAATATTCTTTGAAAATTAGAATATTTGTTTATTTTTGTTTTTTTTTTTCATATTAATTATTAACAAAAAACTTAAACCCATTGCTTGGGGAAGGTTTTTAATTGACGGGGCATGTCCACACACCGGTGGGCCCTGCTCTATGTACACCCGAGGGACCTTCTGTCTCCTCCGCCTGTATTTATGACCGCCGGATAAACACATCCCCTCATAATGGTAGTTGGAGCAGTAGTGTTTTATAATTTAATTTAAGTGATTTGTAAGCATGAAAGCAAGCCAGAATTCACGAGGCTAGAAACTCGCATAAACTTCTCATAAGACAAAACACCTTCAAACTAACAACAGCCAGAAATAGTGGGATTCGGTAAAGGATACTTAAGTTGAATCTCAACTTGATCAAATGCATGTTTCGCCTTATTGCCTTGGCTTTTTTTCAGCAGTTAACGCCGTGTCCACTGCAGCCGACAACATACTGCAGTAGTGTGTGACTTTTTAGTATGGAATGGCTCAATGAGTAGAAACCAAATAAAAAATTGTTTTGCTTTTTAATGACCAGAAAAAAGCCATATGCCACCTTTTGAGAATGAAAAATAATATTGTTGCTTCATTGTTCACTATTTCAACAAAAGGTAACTGTAAAATGTAACTATGTAATCAGTCAAATAAATAAAAAACTTTAATAAATGAAAAAACATGTTTAACGTTCATTTCACGTACCCTCGCCTACCTGTTCATTAACATACCCTTTTTACTTTAGTGACTTGATGCGCCGTACATTTCCCAAACACTATGCACCGCCCCTGACCACATTCCCTGAGAGTATAAGGGTAATTTCTGGGGCATTAGTGATTGCTCACTGGGCACACATTTTAAGGCCATATTAGTAACTATTATAAGGAACAGGGGCAATTTGGCATGCTCATCTTGAAAATCGTATGAAGGGGAATGAGGACAATGCGGGAATCCGATAATGCGAAGGGGGCCAAAACTCATAAAAAGAAGTTTGGACTAGAGAAACCCTATTAAATTTGATAAGCAAACACACAATCAGTGGAATTATGGACCAAGCCTTTCTCCCCGTTTTCAAGATTTCACGATTATTCCTAATATTCAACATTTTTGGTGCAATTCACCAGTTTATTTTATTGTTTGAATTCACCCTTTTCCCCCTACTTCCCAGAGAAATCATGTGTGTATTTCTCCTACTTAGTATTCCCTTTTATTCAGGCTCGTAGTAAACGTTCATCATTACTACCCTGTGTTCGTGGAGCAAGCGACGACAACCTGCCACATACATACGTTGTGCCCTTAAAACCTCCAGCGTCTCCTACGAAAAAAGCTTTCACTTTACCTAGTCAATTAAATCAAAATGAATACGAAGAAGTTAAAAGGCGTCCGCGTTCTGTCTGCATTCCTGATATAAAGAATTTAGAAGATTTGGAGTCGAGATTACTGGAAAAACTATCCCGACCTAATAGTGATGAACGATCGTAAGTTGTTTATTGTTCTTTTTTATTTTTTGTTTTTCCATCTTTGTTTTGTTCTCGATGTCCAGTTTTGTGAGAGATTGAATCAATTTTTCTAATGAAATGAAGTAAATTACAATGTACTATCGCTGGTTGAAATCAGCCAATGGCTTCAGATTAAGAACAGAAATTACGCCGAACGAACTTTAAACCTCAAAGATATGACTTCCATTTAAAATGCAAATCCTACTGGATGAGTTTGACCTTACTGATATACGATCTCAGATGAGTAATCTCATTGAAGCTTTGTGTATTAGAATTTTGAATTTTGTTTCAGAGTATGAACTTCTTTTTCAATATTTCACTCCTGAAGTTGTTTAACTGTTTTTTGTTTTTACATAGTTTGTGCAGTCATTTTTGTGTTGTTCTCTGTTTTCTTTATTTCATTATTGTTTGTACTCCACAATGACGTTTTTTATTACAATTTTTATTAACGAATAAATTGATTAGAATAACTCTATTTTAGGTCATTTTAGGTTGTATTTTCTGTTCAAAGATATTTTTGAAGAAACCTATTTGTTAATCACTAATAAAGTCGACATAAATTGACGTTTTATTATTTGACTGGTAAAAAAAATGCTTCTTTAATTTTTCATTTTATTGAATCTTTCTTTAATCACTTTTACCTTGGCACTATACACGCCCTTTAAATCAGCGTGACAATGTCTCTGGTAATTTTGGACATCGTGAATATAAATTCATCCTATTCTTTAATCACTATGGGATCTGGCAGACTTTCTAGCATCATGAGAATCATGAGTCTCTTGGCAAACAGTTCTTGTACTATTCCAAGAAAAGTTTACGGTTTTTTTTAACCAATCCTAGCTCCTTATTTTGTATCTGTGTGCCTCAGATTTAATTCATTTGAATCAAAAACAAGCTACAAGCGAAATTTTGCGGATTGGACTGTAAAAAATAGTCGCGGTAAATATGTGGAAGTAGTTTAATTTAATTTTATGTTGCTATTCAAATTAGGCCAGAAATTACTAACAATTTAATTTTTCTGAAATGAACTTATAGAAACAAAGCCCTTTCTTTAGCACAAGAAAAGATGAATAATAGCATGGATAGCCACAAAACCAATAAAATCAGCGAAGTTCAGTATTTTTATTCTTTTCAATGCAATTTTTGTTGTTTCAATGTTACAATCATAAAAAGTGTTCAAAATATATTCTTTGTATCCACAAATGTACAAATGACGATCTGGCCTTTAGAGAGAGGGGGAGGGGTAGCTTCGCTCTGATATATGGTTTTTTCTATTCGCTTTAGCTTTGACTTAATTATTATTTTTAATTTCTTTTGGTTTGGGGTTTCACTCGTTCATTCATAGTAATTTCTGTTCGCTTTGTTGGAATTATTAGATGATTTTATTTATGTTCGTTTTAGGTTTCGATATAGTTCTTTTATTTAAAAAGGATCTTTTTGGAAAAATATTTTTTTTATACTACTAACAAAAGAGGTTTGAATTTCATTTAAATATCATTTATTATACATGTTACTATCTACAAAATGCGGAATTTTGCCTTTTCTTCCCCGAAGAAAGATCATGGATATGTGCTTATTTGTATAATTTTTTTTCCCAGTGATGATAGTCTCGAAGCAAAGGTCCTGGGAGATCGGCAGAGGTTTTATTCTAACGGAAACTTAGAGTTCTAGACCCTTTTAAATGACCAAAATGATTGGGCCACGCTTTCTGCCCTTTTTTGGCACTAAACTACGATTTCACCTCATGGCAAAATCGACCAATTTGCTATCGATTATAAACTTTGAGATAGCCAATCAATTTAAAAGTGTCAAAAAACTGTGTATTGAGCTTCGCAGTGTCGGAGGAAATGATACCGAATGATTGTGTATTCGTTCCTGAAAAGTCACGTATCATGCAAGTAAAGGTACTTCAGACTGAAAAAAGCCTTCCGATCAACGCCTAGCGGACGCGTTCTCGATCGCAAGGAATGATCTGGAATCATACACTATAGTTGTCGACAGGGCAGTCACGTGTGTTGGAAGGGGGTGCCCTTCTCCCATTGTTCTCAGCAAGTTGGGTAAAAAAAAATTTAGTCGGTAAAATAGTGGCGTGAAGCGCCACTATTTTACTGGCTCAGCTTTTTTTAATTCGGGCAAATGGCCTGATAGAAATATATGACGTCAAATCGATGATAGAAGATCTGTCTCAGCAATATTAGCCAAATCAGTCGGTAAAAACGACGAGTCGGTCAGTAAAATCCATTGTCCACCCCCCCACTCCTCCCAACATTTTCACTTGTGAAAAATCTGGTCGATACCAGACCAAGTCCATGGGAAGTAAATGCTGGTACCTCTTAGTCCCAACCAGTTATCTCTGTGCACTTCAATCACAGGTCAAATCTTCTACAGTTGTCACTAATTTCATATTTTCAAATTATTTCCCCTAATCTTTATCTTACTCTACTATGATAACTAAACCACCCAAAAACAGAATGGGCTAGAAGTCAGTACAAAGAGCTTTTCCTTTTGCATTGTATCCGAAACTATAGCGGTAAGAATGTTGTTATTCAAAATTCAATGACAATATACAAATGAGACAGCAGTCATGAGTCTGGGGAGCTTATGGTTAAACAAAATTGCATCCAAACCTCTGAATTTCAGATGCCAGATGAAGCAGAAAATGCTTGGTCCTGCTGGAAGTCTTTTTCTTTTTTTTCTTTTTTTTATTAATAGTATACGATTTGAAATTTTCGGCCACTGTGGAATGGAAATCTGTCTATTTCAAAAATTGGGTAAAATTTTACTTTAGCTACTTTTGGCTATCTTGGAAATGGGTTGGGCTAGGAAAATGAAACTTTCAGGGGTGGGTCTACAGGCTAAAGTATGTCCCGGGAAGGTATTTTGAAATACCTACCTTCACTCCTCCTCCCTCTAGAGGTCCTGAAATTTGCCTACATGTCAGGTTTATACCAATTGAAATTTTGACAAAACGACATTTTACCTTAATTTTCAGTTATCAGTTTCTTTTTTTTCTGGTTTTAGTTCTGAAAATGCAATTTCTGTTATTTGAGTAAAATTTTAAGCCAGATCAATGTTTTTTTTCAAAATTTAGGAAATGTATTGGGATTGATCAAAGTTATGAAGCTGAAAACAATTTTGTTTTACTTCATTTACATGGATTGTTTATTTTTGTCATTCCATTTACATCGAAATATTTAATGATTTGGTTACTAATTAAAAAATCGGCTTTAACAAGTATTCTCTATAATTTATATTTTCAGGCATAATAGTTCCAATGATTTCCAGTCCCCCTGTCCGTCAACTAAAACTTATGCTGGAAGTAAATCAGGAACTCCATTTAACTACGGAGGAAGAATTGGTTACACCCATCCAAACACTCCAGATTTTTCAACATTAGTAAGAAATATGCTTAAGTTTTCATTAGATGCATTCATTCTTTATTGATTGATTTTTGCAGATATTCTACGAACTCAGTGTTAGCGATGTATCTTTTCGAATTTTAGAAAGTAAATCTGTCTTCCAAGGTTTAATAAAAGTTAATGTAACAAATTGACAAGAGAAAGGAAAGTCGATTCCACGTTTTTTGAACCTTAACACTTTTATCGTGCTATATTTAAAATCAGTTAATATCCAATCTGTTAACATCCAATCCGTAATTGGTTAATATCCAACCTATCACAAAGGAAAAAAGAATAAAAAAAAAACAAAAGATTATAAAGAATAGAAAAATGTTTTCTAAAAAAAATTTGTGGTGGATCCTAAACTAAATGAATCCATGCTTATTTAGCCAAATTTATTGGAAGTATTTCACACATGAGTATATACAATTTTGCTTGATGAATTCCAAGGAGAATTAGTGTTAGAACTTATTTAAGTAAGCACAAGTTTGGTAGAGCAAAATGTTCCTCCCAAAAATCTTTTGATTTCTATGCGTTGATTCAAACCGCCACACAGTCATCTTCCTCGAAAATTGATAGTTTGCGGAAGGATATATTTCAGTCTCTTGCAAAACTGAGTACTTAAAGAAGTTTAGTGTCCACTGTAAATGTGATAGAAGCCATCATACTTTAGAGCTTCGTTTTAGAGATTTCAGTTACTAAACTTTACTTACCTGCCTTAGGCATTTCAGCCACCTTTTAGGACATCCTTCTTCTAGTGTGTAATTCTAGGTTATATTGAAATGACCAAAATATTTCAGAGATAGTAAACACTAAGCGTATATGTTTCGATATTGGCATCCATCATGCAGAAGTATTGAATGGAATGGTTGTTGACTGGTCGAAAAAGAGAGGTAAACGGGGTTTCGATGCAAAAGTTCCACGAGCGAGATTTGTTGGAATAAAGTGTAAATCGCTCAAATGGTATAGAAAAAGATATACATGTCTGTCTTAAGATGATTTCCTCAAATTAGAAATCTCGCTCTCCTCACCTACTCGTTCGTAGTAGTTTATTTATTTTTAGCTCTCTTGCTGGATATCGATTTTTTAAATATAAATAAAAAGCCCCTCTGAACTATAATTTAAGCCCGTTAGGGCTTGGGTACTAAAATGTTACGATGACGCATTTACATCAAAATACACAAAGGAAAATTTGTTTTCTTGCCGCCGAGAAAATTGTTAAGATCGAAATTGAACTCTAGGGGCAGTCATGACCTGGTAGTAAGATTAAAAAAATTCTTTTTTATTGTATTTGTAAATAGAAGTATTTTTATTTTTTCTATTAAATTTCCATGTATCCCTATAAGCAAAGCTCGACGTTGAGTCAAAGGAAAATTTGCATCCCGTTTCAAAACGCAAGTACAGCGGTTAGACTGTTGTTTGACAACATCTTGATTACTTTACACTAAGGAAATATGCTCTTCAGCCATTGATTCAGCAGCCTTTTTTATACTTTCAAACTTTTTATACTCTCCGGCCTTAATTTATTTTATTTTATTTTTGTATTCGTTTTGCATCACAATATCGTGTTTGACAATCAATTACCCTTGTAACCCTTATTTGAATTTACCATTATCTGGTCTCTTTTTCGTCATCATCGTCAATTTTTACCCGGCATTTATTTTGATTTACCATAGGCTATTTAGAAATTTAGAACAGATATCAAACTTGAGAGGAAAAATGGACAAATTGTCTTACTTCCTTTACTTCCAAGAAGCACAAAGTTTTATTTAAAGAGACATTGGGACATTGCTATGGGACGGAAATCAAGAACACTGGGACATTGTTCGAAGCAAGAACAATTTCTTCCACATGGCAGTACTAACCAGGAGTAAGATCAGTTATAGTCTTGAAACAAAAGATCCGAGAAAAACTGTGCTTGAAATCAAGGGTGTTGCTAGAATATAGGTCATTTCGACTATTAAATAAACTGTATTTCAAGTAAAATGGTTGCATTGGTGCTCTAATCGACCTATATTAGTTGACGTTGATAACGAACTGAATCGCTTATGACGATATGAAATAAGAAAACCGACAGTTTTATTGCTATAACGATATCATTGATAACAATACAGAAATGGTTGACTTTTATGCAGGAATCTGATGACTGACAGTTTGATAACATGTCGCTATGGAGCAGGGTAGTCGAAGCAGGTAAAGATATGTTCATTAGAATAGCTGATTGCTTTGATAGAGGTATTTTTTTGTATTTAGGCAAGATAAAGGTTGCCTCTATCGACTAGAAACAGCAAAGTGACAATTGACAGATTTTTCTTTCATAACTTAAGGTATTAGGTAAGGCACGATTTAAATCAGGCTAATGCTCAAGAACTTATTACGTGGGGGGAAAGGGAGGTAAACAAGAAAGTCAATTACATGAAACTATGTCTAAATGGTTTATAGTTGATAAATTACACGAAAATATATTGAAAATCATGGGAGAAAACTCATATTTGGAGGTATATGGGTCTATGCCCAAAGCCCACCTCTGCTGCCATCTTCTTGTGTTCATTCCTTTTTAGTAGAATCTAGGAAAAGTGCATCTACGTATTTTTCATAGCTCCTTTGGTTTAAGATAAACCGAACTTTATCATATCACCAACTGTTGTCGTCAATTTATGGGTCCTAGATTTTATTTTGCCCCCCTCCCCTATATTTTGCCTTTACGGGAGCATTTTCATTCAAAAAATGTTTTTTGGTATTTTCATTGGTTGAAATTGAAAAGACGACAAACTTGCCCCCTTCCACATGGGTATTGAAAGATAAATTTTTCCCCCTGCCCCCTTAACCTTGATGAATTGACGCCACTGTACTAATACTTGTGTCACAAAAATCGGAAGAGAAATACAACGTGCTTCGCTATTTTCCTTGTGCAAAAATAATGCCAGCGGAGCTTCAAGTTTAATTTGAGGAGTGCAATCTCATGTTTGTTTACATTAGTTAGAATTTGGATCTTTCCATTTGGTGATGGTTTGTTTTCCTTCTTCTTCTTTTAAAATGAATTAGTGAATCCTTCTTTCTCAATTTGTTTTTCTTGAGAACATAAGACAGTCTCTGTCAAATAATTGGCTTTGTTTAATGTCAGTACAAGACAAGTTGAGTATGGCTTGGGGGAATTGCAATAATCTTCTCTTGTTAAAAGATAAATTTGGAGATAAGCAAAATGAAGAAAATCTAATCTGTGTAAATAAAGAACAGTCACTATGAATTTGCAGTTAAGGGACTTGTCTCAGAACAAATTAAAAAATGGTTTTCATCTTGAAATTATTTGGAAGATACAGTGCCTTAACATTTTCAAATGATCCATGGTCTTAGTTACTTGAACATAGTTTGCCCTGGCAACTTGAAAAATGACAATTTCTTTTAAATAAATTTTGATTTGCCATCTGAAAAGGTTCTTATCATATAACTTAATTTGTCTTTGAAGAAGCTGACAAGTCTACCTTTCACAGTTTGCAGAAAAAGGGTACAATCTTATGCTTTGAACAATGCAAGGAATGCTGCCCTTATTAATGCTGCCTGCTCCTTCTTATTCCCTAATGCGGTTTTCAGCATGCAATTCTGGTTTTGGTTTGTTTCATGGAAAAATAAGCTTTGTTCAGGCTTCAAAACAATAGAAATTAGTCAGCCATCATTGTAGTGGTGGTTCTGGCCACTCTTGAGCCCGGGGCAAAATCTTGATTAGTGCCCCATCCCTATCTCCCAAAATTTTCAGGCCACATTTTAACAAAATTTTCAGTTATTAACTAAATTTTGCAAACTGCGCCCTGTTCTTTATTTTAATACAAATAAAATTAAAAAAAAGTCACAAAATGACTATAACTGCTAGTTTGATTATCTGAAATTTTGCACCCCAAAAAATTTCTGTGCCCAGGGCAAGTGCCTTTGCATCCCTCTAAAACCACCTTTGCATGATTGCTGCATTTTACGCATTACATCATGTGATAACAAGTGAGAATATGATTTCAAACTTGAATTTATTCTGTTTACTTTTAAAAATGTACATTTTTTTAACGTTAAGTAAAAATGGTAAGTTCAATGAAAGGAAAGGCTAATAACAACATAGAAAGAATTTGATTTTTTTTTATTAATATTCCAAATTTGCACCTAAAATCAAGCGAATACCTTAACTTAGGTGAAATGTGACTAAGTAACTAGAGAGAACTTTTTCACTGTCTCGTTAATCATGGAAATCGACTATTTTTAAAATTCTAAATTAGACTGTACACTTCACTGGAAAGTCTCCAAGGCAATTATTTAGCTTCTAAGGAAGTAAAAATAAAACTTTAAATTTGTTGCCCTGTTTATCCGCCTATTATCCTAGTTTTTTTTTTTTTTTTTTTTTTTTTTTTTTTTTTCATCTGTTGCTAATCTTGTGGTAAATGCCTTTTTGCGCTTTAGCCCTAGTTAACAAAATAACTTCTCATAAATAAAATAATTTTCTGAAACCTTTATTTTCCAATTAGCCCGTAACGAATTCTTTTGGTTTTAAACAAGGTTTTTTCTTGATTGTTTGGTTAAACTCTTTTAGCGTAGCCAGGGTTCTGCCTTTATACTCGAAGAAACAGTAAAAAATGAATGTAAATATGATGCTAACTGTAAAAGTGGAAAAGTTAAAGCTAAAATATATATAAGCCGGATAGGAATTTGCTGATGTTTCTAAACTTTGCTGCTTCTAGGTTTTCTCTTTCGTTTTTTAAGGCTCTTTAGTGTCAGTTTTTTAGTTTTATTTTTAGAATAACAGCCGTTGAAATATGTTCGGAATAAAAATGTATCTAATATCGCATCACAAATAAGTCAAAGCTGAATTTAATGAGTGGTAGAAAGGTCAATTCATGATCTTTTCTTTCCCTTTTAGCTGATTATTTATTTCTGTCTGCTTGAGCTGTCATGCCTTCTTTCAATATTGATTTTACTTTAACCCTGTTTAGTTCTAAAAACATTAGCACAATCGTAGAGCTTCGTTGAATCAGCTTTCTAAATGTTGATTTCCTAGCCATTGAGGCGTCAGCTCCAGAGTCCAGACAGTCCAGACGAAAGAAGAGCCAAACATGTAAGCTTTGATGCTTCATCACCACAACACGGAAGTCCTGAAGCCCTTCAAGAGCACTTGTCTAGCTTGACAAGCTTGGCAGGAGAACGCCTTCTTGACGCCCGAAAGGCGTCTCCAGAGGATGTGCTTCGAAAACTGGCCGAATCTGCTGCTCTTTCCCCGTTGATTGCCAAAGCTTTAATTTTAGGTATGCCTTCGTTACTGATTTTTCGATATTTTCCTATCTTATTTTTAAATTTTATTCCTGTTAAGAATTTTTGGCTGATTTGAAAATACCACGGCAATAACGAGGTCTTTGAAAGGATCAAAGTTTATTTATACCGCGTGCTAAAAAAGAGTGTTGTAGTCAACGCAATTGTGATGACTTAGTAAAGAGTGATGTGTCTTCTGCATTCTTTTTTTTAACAGGCCATGATATTCCATGGCTATATGGATTTCTTTTGCCATATTTCTTGGCCATATTTCTTTTACCATATAGAACAGATGGCCGTAGTAGGCTGGGGAGTCGCATTGCAAATCAAAAGTTATATTACCCTCTCTCAGGCTGAAACTAACTTTAGCTGGATCAAAATGTCAACATACCAATTTAAATTAGAACGACCGAATAACCAAACACACGTGCCGATGGAAAATAAGTTATCCGGGTAACCCAAAATTATGGGCTTAAAAAGGCTCCCAATGCATCTTAGGAGAAAATGGAGATGGTACTTATTTTGAAATCAGGACCAGGCCTCAAACCTGGATCAAAGCTGAAATTTAAGAATTTATGAGGTTGTGGCTTACAAATCGTTAGCGCCTATCACTAAATGGAAGTCAAAAATTAAAACACGTCAACCTTATGTTTCACAAACAGTGTCTGTTTATTTTCACCGAAGACGGTATTTAAGTATTTCTAAGCGTTTTGATTACAAATCTAAGGGTTATACTACAATTTAAAAGTTAAAAATCAAGACATAAAGAGTTGACATTTCCCAAATAGTGTTGGAATTTCACCAGAGTTGACACTTAAGAATTTCTGAGCTTCGTTATTACATGTGTTAAGCTAACATTCTAATACACTTGCCCAAAATCAAAGCAAATTCAGTCCATATAGTTAAGACATCAAGGTCACAAGACTGTCCCGACAGCAATTTTCTAGAAAAAACTTTATTCCATATAACTCATTTGTGACACTTTATAAAGTATTAATTAAAAACTTTTTCCCAAAAATAAGTTTTCCAAAGAAAAGTAAAGAACTCCATTAAACACAAAATGAGCAAAAATAAAATAAAATAATCCATCAAGCGTGAAACTAGCACAAATTAGCTTCAATAAATAAGTGAAACCCAAAACGAACAGAAATTACAAAAGATAACCGAGTCAAACTCAAAAAGAGTAGAAATTAACATGACTAAAGCTCAAAACCCATATGCCTTCCCAAGGCAAGAACATAATTTGCACTTTACAGAAAAAATTTAAATGTTTTTACTTTTATAACTTTAATAAATCAAATAATATTAACATTTTGACTAATAAATATCAGTATATGTATATTAAACTGACAATGCACATTCATTTGTATATTTTTGAAGTTTCTACGACAACTCCTCCGATACGAAGTGCCATGGTCTAAAAAAAAAAATAATACATTGTGCCAACATCGTTCTTTACTTAGGTAGCGCGATTGCGCTGCCTAAGATTACTATTTTAGAAGACTCTTTATTATCGTCAGTGTTTCTTCCTCTTTAATCTATTCCCATTAAATTTATGAAAAACGTCAATTTGCTAAGAAATCTACCGATTTAAGTAACCTATTCAGTTTTCAGTAAATACCTAATGAAACTACAGTATTTTGGAGGGAGGGAAACTTCAAGCTCTTTTGTGATCATTTCTGTGCGTTTTAGGTTTGACATTACTGTTCATTGATTTTATTACTTTCAGTTTATTTATCTTACTACGTGACAAAATACAGTAAATTACTGAAGCAGAACAAACAAATACGAAATGAGAACATAAGGCCAAGGATTTGTGAAGCATTTGTTACCTCAAGCCAATACGTGCTATGATTAACTTCAATGCTCTATTGTTCCCTATATTTGGCATAGGTTCTTCCACTAAACATAAAATTTTAAAATAATGTTATTATCTACCCTTGTGCTAGTGTGGTGGAAGTAACCGTGCCTACCACTCGTGGGTTATCAGGCTCAATCCCAAACGGTGCAAGGGATAGATTGATATATGCTCTTGTTACACAATTAATTTTTTATACATAATGTTATTATATTTAAAACCTCAAAAAGTGATCTTTATCCTTCGGTTTAAAAGAGTCATCACTAATATAAATAAACAAACAACAGTTGTAGTTGGTCACACAGTTTTTAATTTTTAGTTTTTCCCTTAAGTTTTCCTTTATTATAGATTTTTCTGTCATTACGTCAGAGAACAACGGATTCATTATATCAGAGAACAAAGTTATTCAGTTATTCAGGTTGTGACTCAAGTTCATATATTACTTAAAAAAGCCCTTTGAAAAATATGCAAAAAAAAATCTAAACAAGTAAACATGTGAAAATTGTAACAAAATACTTATAACATTATTAATGTAACATTGTTTTTAGCTCTCAACGGAGGAGAAAATTTTTCACCACAGATAATTTTGTTTCGAGTTTTAGAAACAATACTTTGATAATTTAATTTTAGTGATAATTAAAGTTACTCTCAGCTTTATATTCAGGAAGAGCTTAAATATACTCGAAAAAAAGATTGATGGATAATAATCAAGGATCATTTCCACTCTAGAATGGCTTGTACGATAAAATAATGAAGCTACTAAAAAGTTAACATGTATAGCTTTTTCATTAGGTGCTAATGCTTTCAGTTTGACCTTTAGCTACTTATAATTAGAGTGAGATGGCTGTGTAATTTCGTGATCATAGTTACTTCAGTCCCTGCAACCTAATAAAGAGTGAACCGCGGCCCATAGTAACCAAAAGATTAAAAGGGCGGTTAGAAAAAATTCTAGTGAGAAGAATTACGATTCAACACTAATTTAGGAATTGTATCCATTATTTCGACTAATCTTTATAGTAAAAGTTTATTGCGCTAACAAATTAATGGGAACTTCGAAAAAGAGCCTAAAACCCTTTGAAAATGGCGTCAGATTGGAATAAAAGATGCATCATTTCAGATTGTATGATCGATAACCTGATTCTAAATAAATACAGCACCCCCCCCTTCAACAAGGGAAAAAATCACTTTTTTGCATGGGAAGTACTAATGTGTCTTTTTTCCCCAAGGGTAATCGTATCGAACCATAAATTGTAGGCTACTGTTTTGGAAGAGGACTCATTTGAACTGAAATTGCCTCATCTGGTGCCACTTTAAAGTAACAAGAGAGATCGCGCCACCGCAAGTTAGCATTTTCTGCTATTTTGTATGACCAAACTTGAGACTCTTCCAAAGAGGATCAAAACGATAGAGAATGGAAATTCTGAGATAACCAATCGATTTTTTATGGTTTAAAACCCTATATAGGAGGTTTTTAAACCCTCTCCTTGACAAGCCATTGCAGAGTGGCGTTTTCTGCCATTTATGCCATAAAACATCAATTTTTGCCCAAAAAGGGCCAAATTGTCAGAAAATGGGAATTCTAAGATATCCAATAAATTCTTCATTGTCTAAGACTCTAATTAGAAGTTTATAAGCTCTCCATCCTTACAAACCACAGCAAAGGGATGTTTTCAATCAGTTTCTATCACAGAACCTCAATTTTATCCAAATACGGTCTAAATACTGGAGAATGCAACTTCGAAGATATCGAATTGATTTTCATGGTCTAAAACTCCTAACAAGAGATTTCAGTCCCTCTTCTTCGGGGACTAAAAACACGAGGATTTTTTTTTCACTGTAACCTGTTACCATCAATTTTAAATTAGAAATTCTTGAAGGTTGAGAGTCTCGGCTGGGCGGAGTTTGACGGCGAATGACTATGAGTGTTTCTGCTAGATTTAGATGGGGATACTATCAAAGAGACTGGAATAAAATCGGGGTATCCCCGATCCTGTGTCAGCATCCATCTTGTATACTCCCTCTCCCACCCTCTTAGTAAGTGAAAACTAAAAATTGCGCTTTGGAAAGAAAGAACTTCCTAAAGAATTCAATGTCGTTTATTAATTTCCATTTTCATGAAAATAATTAATTTTTTTTATGTGCAAATTCTTAAGGATAGCGATAATGATATTCCCCTCAGATTCTTTATTTATAGACAAAGCTGCATACATCTTGTTTTTGAATTTAAGGGATGTCAGAGGCAAAGCCTGTAGGCTACTTAATTCCTTTAAAAAAAAAAAATCATGTTAACTTCTTTACCCAAGTTAAACAAGTGCTAGTTTTTAGAATTCTATGAATATACAAAAATTTCACAAGTCAGTTTATGTGGGCTAGTTTTATCAATATATCTTGCATTATCTGCAAAGGAATAATTTTCCTTCATTTTAAGTTTCAACTTCGCTCTTTACTTCCGTAAGTAAAACATTTATTTAATTAAAAAAAATTAAAAGGGTTCTACTGAACTTCGATTCTGCAACATAGTAAATATTCTTGCACAATTTTAGAAAAATTAAAGAAGGTGTCAATGAAGACACAGGCAACTCAAACAGATAGTCCCAGATCAAGAAGGCCAACTCCATCCTCCGAGCCATCATCAAAACAGGTATGTTTTATTTCATTGCTTTGAACTAAAATTCTGGTCACACAATATCTTATGTGATAAGAAAATTACACCCAGAGCAAGAAAATAGAATAGTAAAGTGAGAATCACAGTAGCTAGGGCTTTTAAGAAATACAACCTTTCAATAAAAAGTAAGAGTTTTCAACCTAAACGGTATAAAAGTGTAACCATAAATATCTTGGAGATTAAGGTAAATAATTAAACTATAAAGGAAAAGAGGAAGGGTTAAAACTTCAAGTTTGAGTCCTTGTATTGTTATTTAAATACCAAAAAAAAGAAAAGAAAAAGCTTTCTTTGGACAAACACATTTGTGACTTTTAGCTTAGTTCTGTGACGTTTTAAGGACAAATTTTTTTGTCCACCTTCCCATCCCATTTCATTCAAAAGTATAGAAAGCTGGTAATTAAATACAACTTTTAAATGTCAATTGATAATTGTTGAATCAGTCTGTTTAGTTTGCTGAGGCGATCTTTGGAATTCTTGAATCAATAAACGTTCTACCAGTTTATTTTCTACATATTTAAAGGGAATTTCTTCAAAGGAGGGAACTTTTATATTTATTGCTGCAGTCAATTATGAAATAATAATGATGGTTTTAAATAAACTCAAACTTTTTAACGTTATCCTGAAAAAAGAATAGAGTATTCAAATATATTTATTATAAGAAAAACACAATATACTTTAGCCTTTTGGGAGTTAGAAACAGTCCCGTCAATCAGGAGAAGAGGGAAGGGATTGCCTGTGCCCTCTAGACTCCTCCTTTTAGATTTTGAAAAAATGTCCTTTTTGGGAGTATTTTCATTGAAAAATTGCTTTCATTTATTTTCTTTGAAAAATAGTAAAAAAAAGCCAAATCCCCCCCCCTCCTTAGATATTGAAAAATACATATTGTTCCTCAGTTAAATTATTGGAGTTGGTGTCACTGGTTGAAAAGGTGGAAAGGGTGGACTGGTTGAAAGGGTGGCAGCACACCCCGTTTTTTGGAATTTCTGTTAGTTTAATTTCTGTTCGTTTTTTTTTATTCATTCATTGGTAGCGTTTAAAGCTTGACTTATTGTAGGTCTTTATCTCTGCTCGAATAAGGTTTTAATATCATTCTTTACTTCTCTTGAAAAATTTTTTTGGAGAATGTTTTTTTTTTGTTTTTTTTTTGTATTAAAAAGTATTTTTGCATGTTAATAGTGGGAAAATTTGTAAAATTTGCTTGTACTTTTTTGCTGAAGAACTAAAATGACTTATTGTAATTTGAGATGGAGACAAAATATTCAGTTGCTATTTTCCATCGGCCTTATCTTTGTGCAGCAGTTTTTGCAAAAATTTCTAAATGATCTTTGATCTTCTGTCGAACTGATGGCATCATGACACGAAATAATTGACATCTTTTAACCTAAACATATGTTTTTCCATCTGTTTGTTAAAATAACTGTGCCAGGAGAACCAGCTTTGCTTCGTGAAGCAAACTTTGGACATAAAAAAGGTGTCTAGCGTGTTGCTAATGTGTAATTCAAGAACCACATATATACAATCCTGCCGTGTACCGAGTGCCAGGGAGGCCAACACAGCTACGTACACTCCTTCTCCGTCCCAATCTATTTAAAGCCTCTCTCTTTAGATCCTTCCAAGAAGTTTCCGCTTCCACTAAATATTTCCCTACGATATCCTTCCACCCCATTTGGAGACAACCTGCTTTTCATTTAGGTATTGACGATCGACAAACGAAGACTATTTTTGACAATCTGCCATCCTTCATCCGCAGAACATGTCCTAGCCATGTCAACCTTTTTCTCATTATAGCCCTAAAGAGTCGGATTGAAAAAAAAAAACAGTATTGCATACTGTTAGAGATACAGTCAGTCACTTAGGTGCCCAAAACAATACGTAGACAATTTATGTAGAAAACATCTAGAAAATCCTTCTCTGTCTTTTGGAGTGCCCACGCTTCAGAACTATACTTGCCAATGTCGTCACTGTAGCTTCCAATATTCTAATATGGGTCGGCAGACTTATCTTTCTATTCTTCCAACCTTTTTTCTACTGTGAAAAAACACCCTGGGACATAGCTAATCTACTTTTAACTTCTCTGCACTTACCGCCTTTACTAATAATGCTACCTAGGTAGGTGAAGTTGTCCGGTTGATTGATCTTCTCGTTGCCCAACGCCACCTTTTCACTTTCACTTACTCCTAGTTTTAGCGACTTAGTCTTCCTAGCATTAATTTATATATATATATATATATATATATATATATATATATATATATATATATATATATATATATATATATATATATATATATATATATATATATATATGTATATATATGTATATATATATATATGTATATATATGTATATATATATATATATATATATATATATATATATATATATATATATATATATATATATATATATATATATATATATATATATATATATATATATATATATATATATATATATATATATATATATATATATATATATATATATATGTATATATATATATATATATATATAGTACTGGGAGCCCAGCGGCTTTGCCGACGGACCCAAACAGTCGGCACGCGGCAGGCTTCTATGTATGGGTTCTCACCGTCGCTTGTCATATAAAAGCAGAGATTTTGAGCCTTCTCGGTATGTCATGAAGTCCAAATGGACCTTAAATTAGAAGTGGTTCCGTTGTATAATTACATTTGTCTCGGCTTGTCTTTTCGTCATTATAAAACATATGTCGCCGAACCTTTGTTTCTATTAACTGTTCAGGTGGTGGGACAAAAACTTCTTTTTCTTCCAACGATTTATCTAGTCCAGTTTTTGATTTTACAAGGTATGGAAGGTTTTGACGACCACCTTTGTTTCTTTTAATTGTTTAGATGGTGGAACAAAAACATCTTCTTTTGCTTTGGCTTGTCTTTTGTCATTATAAAAGACATATCGTCGAACCTTTGTTTGTTTTAATTTTCAGGTGGTGGGACAAAACTTCTTTTTCTTCCAACGATTTATCCAGCCCATATTTTTGATTTTCAAAGGTATGGTAGTTATTGATGACCTTACTTACGTCGAAATTCAAAACTCAATCATCATCGCTATCATTATCAATTTGTTTGCTTCGTTACACCTCGGCTTATCTTTCGTCATTATGAAATACATATCGCCGAACCTTTGTTTTCTTAACAAAGGTATGGTAGGCATTGATGACCTTATCCATGTCAAAATCCCAAACCCAGTCATCATCGCCATCATTTTCAACTTTGACACGTTTTGATTCTTGCTGTCTTGGTTGATTTTCATTGAGTTGCTGCTCTTCATTTTCATTTTTGACTCCCTCACTTGTTCGTTGTCGTATGTTTTCTAACTGCGAGTGTCTTTGCTCTTTATTTTTATTTTTAAAACGCTCTAATTGTCGTTTTCGCATGTATTCTAACCGGTTGTGTCTTCGCTCTTCATTTTCATTTTTGACACGTTAGTTCAGGTGTTGGTTCCAAAGAATCATCATTTATAGTAACTGCAACTGCAAGCTTTAGTTTTTTGGGCCTTCCAACAGACATTATATTATATAAATAACTATTGCATTGGAAACTCAACAATACATTTGGACGTCATGACATCAAGAAAAGGCTCAAATTGTCTGCGTTTAGAAGACAAGCGACAGTGAGGATCTATATATAGAAGCCTGCCCCGTATATAGAAGCCGAGTAACGGGGCCCTTTGTAACTTTTTCGTTGTAACAGTTAATTTTTTTATCAACTGTTAATTTGGGAACGTGTATCAAATATAATATTTTTGAATATAAAAATGGAAAATGGAATTTTTTGTAAAATTGACTGTGAGCGAAGATAACCTAAGTGTGAATCCATATGCAAGAAGTAAATCAACTGCACATATTACAAAGGCTACAATACTATATATATGTCATACTTGTTTAGTAGACGTTGAACATAGTAGAGGAATACCACGGGTTTTGATAACCACGATATCTTGATATCTTGATAACCTTGATAACCACGGGTAGCAGAACAATTGAGGACAGAAGATTTTAGAAGCTTGGAACTTCAGAAATAAAAGTCTAAGAGGTGTTGAATTTACAAATCAAATTATCTATTGATTGTATTTAAACATCTACTGTCCAATATTTTCTTATAGTTTCTGGGGTAGGTTTATGCTGTGGATGGCATTTAGTGCATTTGGATGAGTCCTTAAGTCTGTTTCTTGTTTCTTGCCCGTTTAAACATGTTTGATAAAAGCGAAATTTTACAAGTTTGTTGGAGGAACCTTTTCTAGATATATTTTGTTTAATAAAAAGAAAGAATCAGTCAGTTCTCTCAATGTCTAAATTACCAAATTCATATTGAGACATATCTTAACTTCTACTCATACGACCTAGTTTTACCGAAAAGATATTAGTGATCTCATTGGTTGATAGGGCTCTTAGAAATTGTTTTCCTGAGTGTCATGATTCTCAAATATTGTGCTTAAGGGGCATCTTATTTTGCAATAGCTCTCCAATTAAATTCATAGATACAATAATAAAGAGTAATTAAAACAAGCATGAAAAAATGAACAGTCTCAATTTTTGGATTCGAAAATTTCAAGCAAATGAACAAATGAGAAAATTAAACAAACCTTACTTAGATATAATATTATAATTTGTTTTGAATCGCTAAGACATAGGGTTGCCTTTCTAAATTCGGGGAAAGATAAAATTGCGGCACTCTAGATAGTGGAGTGTATAATATTCTTTGGTTTTGTGGAAAGTTTTACATCGGCTGAACTCACCAGTGATGTGTGGAACTATTTATTGAGCATCACAACCCACACCATAAAGATGTCAAATTAAAAAAAAAAAACTCCTGAAACTTTTGTTTCTGCTTCAGCAGAGCATATTTTTGCGCACCCTGATCATTTTGTACAGTTTTGATTTACAAGAGCTTTTATTTTAATCTTCAAGAGTTAAACACAATTTTATTTTCAGATTAATGTGGAGAGCCGTGGTTCCCAAACAATGTTAGAAATACTGAAAACACGTAAATTGATAAAATCTTTATCAGCTGTGAATTCTGGAGCGTCGCCCAACGACATCTATTACATGGAAGTATATAATTTTGACTTTAATGGTGAAAGAACAAGATCAGAAGAGCTTGTACTGGACTCAATTTCCGAAAATGAAAAAAGATCAAGCAAACTCACTAAAGCGTATTCAGAAGGAGCTATTCTAATAAAACGTGTAAGGAATCAAATTTGACCTTCTAATGAGAATTTTTTATTAACGCACCAACTGACAGTGGTTGGGATGGTATTGCTTCATTTTAGGAGACTAAATATAAATGACAAACTATTCAGAAGTGTAGGAATTTTCAGCGTGGATTAGCAGCAACCTGCACAAACGGAATAAATATTTTTCTATATTGGTTGAAAGTAGTGAGTCTCAGATATCAGATAATCTCGTTGGTTCCAGTAAAGCCCAAAGTACAAAAGGCCTTTAATCTACTTTTGGTAGGTTGAACAAAAGGCTCCCACTCTGGGACAAAGGACAAAGAAGAAATATTTTAATAAACTTAGAGAAAAACAAAGAAGGCCGAGATCAATAAGTTCTTTGAGTAACAGATAACTGACAAAATCGAACTCGGATTCCTAAAATATTATAGCACAATTAAAGAGGAAAAGAATAAGACAGTAATCAGTTCCTTCCGTTGAGGTCGTAAGATAGTTAGATTGAAGATACTCTAAAAAGTATCTTCAAGAGTATCTTAAAGATACTCTTTTTTTGCAAAGCGTATTGCTCGTCCTACCTTTTAGTCCTTCAAAGGTCTTTCTCATGACTTTAAAATCACAAACAAGTTTGCTTCAAATTAAATTTTGGAACTAAACATCGCCTTGTGTAGGCTAAGTACTAAATAAAAGAAAAACAAGTTTTTTTTAACTGAAATTAAGGAACAAAATGAAAACTTAAAACAAACAAAAAATTATTCGTGATATAAGGGGTCGATCCCCACCTCAAACCCTCGCTCTTCACGCTAAAGTTATTTTTAGTACTTTAAAAAGATTCTAATTTAATTAGACAGCCCTTATGTTTCACCAATTGTTTTTAAATTTAGACAAAGTTGAACTTTAGTGTAAAGACCGAGGTATTGGGGAGGGAACAGCTCTTTTCATACACGGAATATTTTGCGTTCCTTTTATGTTTTAGTGTTGCTCCTTACTTTTAGTTAAAAAAATACATGTTGTTTAAAATTTAATTTTTGATTGTTTTAAAAAAATGCCGGGAAATCCGCCTTCCCCTTTCATGAAAAACCCACCACCTCCCCACCAAAAATTCCTCCATGGAGATATCTTCCCACGTAAAATACCCCAGGAAATTTCTTGTAGACATTTCCGCCTGGAAATTTTTTCTTAGCCTGCTTTCATTCGAAAAAAAAACCTTATCGCTTTTCAAATCATGCCAGAAATCCCCTCTCCCTATCAAAAGTTTCTACAGCAGACCCCCCCCTCCGTTCTGGAGAATGTCTCCCGCGGAAAGTTCTTTCCGGCAGTTCCGACCCCGTTGAAAATTTCCTCAGGAAAATTCCTTCGGAACATGTAAAATTGAGTCGCCAATGAGAAAGTGAGACAATTAAAAAGAATTTCTTATAGGAATTCTGTAAAGTTCCCCCGTATGATTTCAGTTGGAAATCTTATCATCGGGAACTTTCCGCCCCACGTAAATTTTCCTGTAGAAAATCCCTCCCCCCAGAAATGTCTGTATACTTCCCAATAAAAAATACTATATGTAAATAATTGTCAAATATCATCTTCTAGAACAATTCGTTCGATATGACCACCCCTGAAAAAAAAAAAAAAACAACGCGCATCCGTGTTGTTTCTGGTATATTCCACAATATTTCAGATGGAAGCTTGAAACCTCTATGGTAGGTTTCTTTGGTGCTTTGAATCTAATGGTGTGATTTTCATCAAGATTCCTTGACTTTTGAGTTGTTTTCGCACCCTTTTTTGAAACCAGTTGAATATTTGCTGGTTCTTATCTTTTGATGGGTAACATCAAGCTTAATGGGTTTTATATATTCCGAATTAGCCAAAAACACCAATTTTTGTTATGTATCTATTGCTATCAAAATTCCGTTTTTTTAGACGTTTGGTTACTATAGGGCCAAGTCGCCCCTTCAAAAACATGATGAAACTGGCCACTTGATGAAATATTGTCACAATTTTTGCAATTTTTATGGAAGAGTATTCCTTTTGATCAAATCCTAGGGGGCATTTGCGTATCCCCTCCAGTGTGTTGGTACGTGTATACATGTAAGTGTTAGGCAAATAATGCAAAAATCGTGCATTCTAAGGCAAATTAAATGGGGGTCTTCATTATCCAAATTATTTCGAATACTCAGTTAATTGCAAGAAAAACTGCCATCTTCCTGTTTTTATTTTGTTTTACCTGCTGTTTGAATTAGTCTATTTCCATTGTACTTTGATTATCCAATTTTTCCTCTAAAATTTCCACTCCTCGTCCGAGGCGAAGTATCTGTGCCGGAACCTTGTCTTCCTTTTCTGGTTTTTGTTTAACGCGCTCTTTGCGGAAAAAATTTTGAAGCAATTTGGCTTACCTAAAGTCTTCTATCACAACAAAATGACACAATTAGAAACAGTTTTGTAGCAATGTTACGACTACAACATTTTTGGCAGAACAGCTGAAAAGGAGAACCTTCTATAGTCCCCCTATGAAATTAAAAAAAAAGTAATAATGTATTTTGGACGGTAATTTATGCTTTTGTGCGTGCTAGAGTGCATAACAAGAGCAAATGAGTTCTCTTAGGTAGCATGAGTGCTCTTAGGGGGGGGGGTTAACAAAACTTAAGGATAATTATAAACAGCATACTATACAAAATCTCAAAAATCTTTGGTTTTTGTATATTAGTTTAAATTTCAGGCCTTTGCGGTCCGATAGGGCCCATGTAGATTTGAAAATATCTTTCTAGAGGCATTGTCATTTGGCTTCAAAAAGAGTAGCTTATAATATAGCCTTAAGTGTTGTTCATAATTATTCGTGTAGTAAATTTTTACCAGTCTTCGTTAATTTTGATTCATTTTAGTCATGTTCATTTTTTTTGTGTAAAATTAGCTCTGAAAAATGATAAGGGAAGTCTCTTGTTTCTACAAACTACTTGGAATTTCTGTCATCATAACTTCTATCTCAAAATAGTCTTTTTCATATTTCTTATTATAGGAAAAGAGTGGTACTCCAGAAAAACTGGAATTTACAGATGATGAAGCAGAAAATGATAGCGAAATTGAGCTTTTTGTTGGGCCAGAAATATCTCCTCCAGTTGAATTTGTTGGAGACAAAAAAGAAACT
The DNA here is from genome assembly GCF_049724085.1 of Artemia sp. Qi Xiang Cuo. NCBI lineage: Eukaryota > Metazoa > Arthropoda > Branchiopoda > Anostraca > Artemiidae > Artemia > Artemia sp. Qi Xiang Cuo. The sequence goes on from NC_142806.1 coordinate 38,935,601, forward strand.
AATATACTTCAGCTTCCTAGACAAAAATCTGTCGATTCAATATCTGGTGAGGTGTCACAAACAACGGTTTTATGGAAGCCAGCTTTTCGTGAAGATCCTGGTGAACAGCGCGCTGTTATTAGTGAAATGGAAGTAACTAGGCAGTGGAATTCTGAAACAGATGCGCATTGCTTGTCTCATCATGTAAGTGAATATTAGCTTTCTACTACACTCCTTTTATTGCCCTCTTTTTTTCTCACAACTGTCCAGTAAATCTACGGAAAAAATCGACGATCTGGGACAAAATTGCAATATAAATGATGTTTACACCATTTTGTAGAGAAAAAAAATCTGTACAACATACCAAAAATCCCCAAGAATCCCCTTGGCAGAACAGGGTGAAAAACGGGAGGAAAGGGGAAAATCCAGGGGAAAACTCGAAAATCTACGACTGGTAGTTTTTGATGCTGAGAATGGCATTCCTGATGTTCTTGGGTCCAAAAAGATCGAATATGCGTTTTTTATTGCTGTGTAATACGTCATTCCCCCGTTTCCCCACTTACAGGGGGAAAAGAGGGGGTAAATAAAAATCCTATACAGCAGTCTGCAATACTTGTTTTCTGGGGCTTCCCTGCGCGAGAAGAATGATCATGTTACTTAATTACTTTGATTGCTCTGTCATTAGCATTTCCACTCCTTTTCCAGTTACTAGGGAAAAAGACGAGGAAATCAAGGTATCCTCTAAAGGGAAAAGATATTCAGACGGCTCTACAGAATTTGGAGAGGAGACAAAGGTCTATCAACTCGGTTTTAAAACCCTCTAACACCGTTTTGACGAGAGTTTAATATCATATTCCCTGGTGCTTCTCTTTTCCTGTTTGCTGAAATTTCACTACATACTGGTAGGTTCAATCGGTCGAGCAATAATGCAGGCTTGCCGTCCCCAATCTTTGCTCGCTCTTTTACAAGTATATCGTGGAGTCCAGCTACACCAGCAATCTGGTTCAAATTTTCTCATCGACCAGCTGAATAGGCCAGGTTTTTCTACTTCTCACTCTGAAGTGCTTCGATTCGAGCGTTCTGCCGCAGTAACTTACGGTACAGAATTTCCAGGGATGACTTCTAAAACTTTCATCCAGTTCATTGGCGACAACGGCGACCACAATATTTGCACTATCGGCGGAAAAGGTATTTTCTATGGGATGGGTATGCTAGCTATTGCCACACCAAGGCTACCCAAATTTCTAATCATAATCCCAAGAGTAGTTGTAAACCTAGAAGTTCTCTAGCATGTTGGACAAGTGCCTTTCTTCTTCTACAACAGAAGTCAACAGGAGAACTATCTTGTGTACAAACCCATACCGACCATCACCTTCGACTACAAAATCGACGGAACTGTCCTAGTATAGCATGCAAGTTGGATACATGACTCGAAACAGGTTGGAAGGGGTGGATTTATGCAAGAAATTCACTATGGATCATACAAAGGCGCATCGTCGATTGTTTTTCTGCCTATGATCAGCTATAATCCTTCCGATCTTTCTTGTGTATAAACGATCTTACATTTTATCTCCGATAAAGCACGCCAGTACGAAATGGTACCACTTGTTACTTTCGACCAACCTTCGTATGTGAAAACGGTGAACATCATCAATGCTGAGCATGCTGATAGTCATCTCAAGGTAGCAGTTCCAATGATCGGTGGTCTGCATTGCCGTATGAGCTTTCTTGGAGCGATCGGGCACTTGATGACGGAAACAGGAATACAAGAAGTGTTCGAATGCCTTTATGGCGGTAACACCATTAAGCTTATCCTTAGTGGTAAGGCTGTTTCAAGAGCCATGAGAGCGCACGAGCTTAGAGATTCAACATTGCAGATCACTTTCATTTGCAAATCGTATGGTTTTGACTGCAAAAATGACATATATGCGAGTCATCAAGACTTTGCAAAAGCTTCGGCAATATGTATAGCTCTACTGAATGAGGAAGTAACCCTTGAAGACGCATCAAACGCAGACGTAGTGCTTCGAATCCAAACGCGAACGATGGGGTTTCAAGACACGCTGCAGAACAACGGGACTGCAAAAATATGGCTTCAGTATTCAGAAACATTCGGAGTGCTTAAGAAGGCAATCAGGGCAGAACGGACCGAAAACTGGGTGCAGTATCTTCAAGCACTCTCTGAGATACTCCCTTACTTTGCAGCTGCAGGCCACAACCTGTATACGAAATCGGTGAGAATATTTCTTCAGCAAATAGAAGAGCTGAAAGAAAGTAACCAGAAGCTGTATAAAGACGTCGGGGATGGGATGTTTGTCTTTCGAAGAAGCGATAGATTTTGGGCTGGGCTCTCTCCCGACTTAATAATTGAGCAAGTACTTATGAGGTCGCTGAAAACAAGCATGGGACTCACGAGAGGAAATAAAACGAGTGAGACGCAAAGGTTGATCTGGACAATCTCAATGCCAGTGCGAGCTGGAATTAATGACCTTATGCAGTCACTCACCGGCGTTGAGTATGTGTCACCTGACCAGCACGTTTCCGCAGGACCAGCTGGGATAGAAAGAATTAGAAAGGACGTAAAGGCTTTAGTAGCGTTTTGTGCATTCCTGTCCGTGCGATAACTGCACTCAATTGTGCAATATATTGAATGGTATGACAGCAGCAAAGGATGTCAACGCGGATGCAGCAAAGGGGATAAGAAAAGAAAATTCTGAAGTCAATGGACGACGCCGTTGCCGATCGCTACATCTTCAAGCGCAAAAGCAAAGTGATTACGATGATCTATCAAGGTTACATTTCCGAAGCTTGCTGTGAAGATATACAAACTGACGCAGGTCTTCTTTCCGACATCTTGCAGCATCGGCAACTACAGCCTGAGGGGATATGGAAGTAACTCTCAGATTCGAACTCTCCAGCTATCCTACTGTCCTTTTCGAATCGTCATGCCTGCCGTGACAGCCAGATAAAGTGGAGCTAGTGAAAGCTATTTGTAAATTAGGAAAAGCAGAGCCTGTGAACGTCCAATCAAAAGAGCCTGAAAAACACGTCATCGATGGTGGATGGCCGCTCCAGCATATTCCATGGAAAACAGGAAACACTTTTGAACAGATTTGCAACAGTTACGTTTCATTCGTGACACAGAAGTATTCAAATGCTTCCGTCGTCTTTTATGTTTACAGCTCATTTCTGTCTGCTAAAGATGTCAAATAGGTTAGATGAACCAAAGATATCCAGTGTCTGACCGTCAATTTCACACTGAGTATGAAGCTGCAAAGGAAGAAGGGGGACTCTTTGTGGAATCCCAACAATACGCAGAACATTATTCGAGCTTTTGGTAAGATGCTTGTCCAAACCGGCCTCGCTTTACTTCATGCAGAGAGAGATGAGGGCGTTCTGATTGCATTAACGCGTGTTAATGCGGCCAAGGAAAGGGTAACCGCAGTAGTCGGAAACAACACTGATTTATTGATCCTTCTCCTCCATCACCAGCCTCCGGAAGCCAGGGATCTCTACTTCGAAACCAGTACCAAGTCAAGAACGCTGTCAAATAAATACTGGCACATCACCTTTATCAAAAGATCGCTGGAACAGGTTTGTCACTCTATTACTGTTGACCATGCTTTTCTTGGTTGCGACACGACGTCCCGTTTGTTTGGGGTAGTAAAGCAGGCTGTCCTGCTATTCCTGAAAAGCCATGAAAAATTTAGGATTAACTGTGAAGTATTACTTAATCCGCGCTCTACGAAGGAAGAAGTCCAGCAAGCCAGTGAAAATATTTTGCTTTGTTTCTACAAGGCTAAGAAAGGGGAGGGTCTCAGTAAAGCTAGGTACAGGGTTTTCATAAAAAAAAACTAAGCAGCTCAAAGACATCAACTTTTGTGAACCCAGAGAGACTTCCACCAACTCCATCGGCTGTGAAATTTCATTCTTATAAAGTCTTCTATCAGGTAATGGAATGGCGTAATACCGCGTCAGAACTCGACCCGAAAGATTGGAGTTGGTGATTACGTGACGGACGCCTCATTCCGATCATGAGAGACATCGGACCTAATCCGCCTCATCTGGTAGATGTGATTGCAGCTCCACCCGTTCCAACTGTGACAGTTCACGCTGTAGTTGACAAAAAATACTTGCTTGCAAAGACTGCCAAGGATTGTGTGTTCCAATAAAGAAGTTTTTGTTGGTAACGATGGAGAAGACGATGTTTAGTACAAATCCTTGATCTTATCCTTTTTAGTTCAATCAAAAACGTAATTATGTTTTGTTGTGATTACCGAAGTTACCTGATTTATTTCATTTTCTTCATTTAGTCTTGTCTTATGTTTCTATTATATAGTCTCATTATATTTTATTATATTCTATTATATTTTCTCATTTCCCCTCCCTCGCTAAAGGGGAAAATCGAACCATGTCCAGCGATAAAACAAAATAACTTTTTTTTTTCGAATTCTCTGCGCAGAAAAAGAGCAGACTTTAGATTCAAGCGCACAATAAATCTGCCCCTGAATTTTTCCAATTTTCCCCCTTTCCCCCCGTTTTTGACCTGTTCCGCCAAGTGGATTTTTGAGGACTTTTGATATGTTGTACAGCATTTTTTTTCTACAAGACGGTGTAAAAATCTTTTATATTGCAATTTTGTCCCAGAGTTTCGTAGATTTACTGGACTACAAATCAAATTTCTTCTTTTAACTTTTTTTTTTCTGAAGAAATGAAGTCTCTTCTTTTAAACGAGAGAATAAAATATATTTTTATTACATGTCTATGATGCCCAATGGCAATTAATACAAAATACAGTAATGGTATAGAATTAAATAAAAATAGTTAAAAGTAATGGCATTTTTGCATAGATCATAAATTATTAATATGCCATGATTCCTTGAATTCTTTAATCGATAGAAGCTTATATCTACTCAAAGCTTGTACCTTGTTTTCGCATGTTGGTGCACAAAGCACTGTTTCTGCAGCTCCTTGCTTAGTTATTTTATGTTGTAAAACGTGAGAGTTACCTTAGAAAAAATTAAAATTATAGAATATAAAAAAATACTAATAATTCAGCTACTAGACAATTCAACATGAATATTTGGGAAAAGGACACGAGATATATATTTATTCATATACATTTTTTTTTATTAAATTGGCACCTCTTCTGAAATGGTTTTCTAGAGACAGAGACCCTTTACGTAAATTTAACAACAGGACTAACGAATAGCCAGATAGATTGTTTTCTTTTCTAGTTAAAAAGTAAAACGAAATAGGAAAATATTCATGTTTTCCATTTTAACAAACAGTTTTTACAGGCTCGCAGACTTTCCTCCTTGTGCGTCTGATTAAGAAAGGTTTAAGTCGTTCTCCAATGTAAAACATTATTTTTCATTGCCTAACTTTTTAATTTTGTTTCTACTGCCTTAAAATACTATAAAGCCTCCTTTATTTTTGCTTCTGTGCTTCAATCCTTCACTTAATTAGGCGATTAAAAACAATGTTATTGGTTGTAATATTCAACGCAAATTGAATGAACTGAATGAATCAAATGGCTACATAAATTAAACAATTCCAACATCTATTTTTCAGTCTCAACTATTTTATCTGTTCTATCTTGATGATTCTTAAAGGCTAGTCCTATAATAAATTCCATACTTTCTATTTTGTATGGTTCGTGATTGTTCTTTCTTACAGGCCAGTGGTGAATCAGACTCATATACTGTTATGTCGACCCCTACTTCTACAAGGTCGTTTAAATTAAATGACAAATTGTTTACAACATCACCAAATGGTCCTCGACTCGACACAATTAGGTCTAAAAAGTCCTTGATTGTGACAACAAAGCATTATTGGAACGTTTCTGTTGAGTCTGAAAGCTCATATTGTCCAGTCACGGAGAAAGAAACAGATTCGGACCCTGAATCTGTACCCTCAGTCTGTGATGAAAAAGAAAAGGTTAATTGTCATTCAGAATCCTTTCTAACAGCTATTGGCAACTTTGAGTCTGCTACATCTTGCACAACGGTATCCACTGACTCTTTTGCAACGGCACTTCCTGATAAGGAGAGTGGTTCCTCAAAGTATAGCACGTTGAAAACTCAAGCATCTTACGAAACAATATCCAGCCCGTCACATTCAAGGGTTGGCTCTGTTACTAGTCCATGCTTAGATCCTCTTCCACCTGTCCAAGAAGTTAGAGTTTCTTCTGACGACGAAGAAGCGAAAAGCAGCAGCTCTGGTAGCTACAGCCTAGGGTGTAACCTTGAAGAAACCAGCTCCTTAAAGGAAAGCAAAATACAAGGTGGAATTAACTCACGAAGCTGTTCCAGTATAGAAAATTCTGGGGATAATACTTCCGAATCAGGTAAGAGTGGTATGAATAAGAGTAATTCAGAGGGAAAAGTGTCTCCTGACATTGGAGTTTTAAGTTACCAGAGTAAAGATACATGTGCAGAGGAAAAACGGACGATTAGCGAAAACCCAAACGATAGTTTAATGGAAAATGTTATTTACAATGTAAAGACGGCTGATGTGCCAAAGAATGAACGTTGTAATAGTCCTAGCCTTGAAGAGCACCTAAAAGTGTCTGAACTGTCAGAACCAGCTAGAATAATTAGAGCTCGCGATAGTAAAACAAAAACAATAAGTGAAAAAAGATATACACGCTATTTTGACAAAAATGATGAAATTATGAATTATGTAATTGAAGTTCCAACAAAAAGTCCCGCAGCGAAGCTCAAAATTAAATCCGTTGAGGCTGAAACCGAATGTGAACTGTTTGACGCAAAGAAGATGAAAAATAGTTTCGCTTTGTATTTACCTCCAGTTTCTTCGCCATCATCTGAACGGCGCGATTTATCTCCTTCGCTAAAATCTATAAACTATGTTGATTCTTCAAGTGACGATGAATTTTCATCTAGAAAACTGTTTGGCAAACGAAGAACCCCAGAAAGTGAGAGCAAAAGGGAAATTCTTAAAATTTCCATGGGGCGAAAATCTAAATCGCGAAGTAGAAGCCCTGATGCTGGAGCCAAAAGAAGGTCAGCAGAGAGACATTGTTATTCACAAGTTACAGAAATTGAAGGTGAGACTGCCGATCCAATGCAGATACCGCACCGAGAAGCCACGGAAGAAGATACACTGTGCTATATGCCGTCGACGCCCGATACTCCAGGAATGGTGCGGAGTCCAGCAATGCATGAAGGGTTTAGGATTGAAGACTGGACTATTTATGGAACTGATGAAAAACCTGTTACTTCAACTACACCTGATAAAAAAAGAAAGAAGAAGAAGGCATGTCGGTCAGACACAAAGTCTTTACCCCGTGCTAGCATTGATATGGAACAGATTCACGAAAAATACAATGAAGAAAACGTCATTTTCCCAGCTAACATTGAATTCAAAAGAGATAGCTGCTCAGAGCGAAATAGTGAAGTTAGTTCTGAACGAAAGGAAATAGATAATAACCTTTTGACTTTAGACCCTCATAGTGCTACAGGAGTAAGTTTAGATTCCTTGAGATCAGCCAGCCCAGGGAGTGACAGTGTTTTTCTATCAGATTGTTTAGACGTAGTTCCTACTCCTCTAAGTGAAGAGATAAGAACCCCAGAAAGTGGTGTTTCGATGGTCCAGCCACCTGAAGGGTTTGAAGATTCTCCATGCAGTAATAAAACTATAGGTAATTTGAATTTTGTATTTAATTAGGAAAAATAATAGTGATATTAGAGCAATTTTTTTGAGATTTTCAGCAAAAAAATATTTCATCCAGAGGTTTTTAAGAGATCATTATGAGGTCTAATTTATACTAAAAACCAATTATTGAAAGGTAATATCCTCAGGGAAGATTGTTGAAATTTAGTTTGTGATTGATCTTTAATGCAATTTCAGAGTTTTATTGAAGGACAACATCAGTTGCCTTGCATGTCAATAGTAGGAAGTTTTTTTTTCATATTGGCAGCAACCACTGTGTTACTTGACGAAGGATTAAACAGGAAAGTTTAACGATAAATAACAAGAAGGCTAACGCACTCTCCAGCTCCTTAAAGGCTATATATCGAACACTGTATTTCTAGATTTGTCAAAATCAGCATCAACAGCAAAAATTAAGATACCAGTTGAGTTTCATTGTGATTTTCAGTTTAGTTTTCCTTATTTGAAACGCTTTTTTTTGTTATTTTCAATTTTGATTCCATTTCATTCTAAAGATTAAATAAAAATTGAATTTTTTTCAACTTAAATTACTTTCAGTTGAAAAAACATCAAAACTAAAAACGAAAAGAAATTATTCTGTATATAAAGCGGTTGCCCCCCTCCTCAATACTTTGCTCTTCAAGCTAAAGTTTATAGCACTCTTAAAAAAGCTTCCTATTCTAATTAAACTTTTCTAATTAATTATGTTTCTTGAGTCATTCTTAAAATATAGGGACAAACAGTCAACGTTCAGCGTAAAGAGCAAGGTATTAAGGAGGGGGCAATACCTTCCTATACGGAATAATTTCTGTTCGGTTTGGGTTGTAATGTTGCTCCTTACTTTCAGCTGAATTTTTTTGATTATTTTGTTTCTTATTGTTTTTCAAATAATAGCTGCAAATCTGGCTCAGCCTCCATGCAAAATTCCCTCCCATCACGGGAAACTCCTCCGTGGAAAGTTCCTTCAACGTAAAATACACCTCCCCCTTTAAAATTCCTTCCGGGAAATTCTATCTTCTCTGAAAATCCCCCCCCCCCTCTCCATAAAATGTCTTGCAGAAGATTCAGCCTGACAAATTCTCCTTAGCATGCTTTTATTTGAAAAAAAACTAAGTTATAATCGTTTTTCCGATCGCTGCGGATCCCTTCGCTTTCCCTTCCGTTGAAATTATTTCCCGGGTATCCAAACATGCTGAAAATTTCCCTCGAACAATTCCCCTGGAACATCTCCATATGCAAAATTGAGAAGACAAAGAGAAAGTAAGCTAAATAAACAGAATTTCGTATAGAAATTCTGTCAAATCTCCCCAGTGTAAAACATCCTCTGTAAAGTTCAACCCCCAAAAATTTCCTTCCCGCGGGAAATTATCCCCATTGAAATCAACCCCAAGCGTTAATTCCCCCCCTTCCCAAAAAGTGTCTGTATACTTCCCAATAACAAAATACTATGCGTAAAGAATGGGCAAACTTTTTAGCTTAAAGAAATATTCCCAGGGGCTGGGGGGAGGGGTATGTTATCTCCAAAGTCATAGTTTTGGGACTTTTCAAATATACTGAACAACATGGTTATCTCGAATTATGATCGAATGATTTTGGGGAAAAAGGGACGTGGGAGGGGGGTTAGTTGCCCTCCAGTCGTTTTGGTTACTTAAAAAGGGCAATAAAATTTTTATTAATCGTTCAAATGAGCCCCCTCCTTATACTCTAGAACCATTAGTTTGATACGATCACCCCTGAAAAAAAAACAAGCATCTTTTAGCTGACAAAAAATAAAAAATTCCAAATTTTTGCAGATAGAAGCTTGAAACAGAGTTTGTCTCTGATACGCTGCATCTAATGGTGTGATTTTCATGAAGATTATTTTACTTTTAGGGGGGTTTCGAAAATCAGGCAAATTTTCTCAGGCTCGCTGTCGTTTATGGGTAACACGAAACCTAATGAATTTTATATATTTGGAACCAGCGTAATAAGCCGATTCTTTTTATATATTTATTGATATTAAAGTTCTGTTACTATTGGGATGTATCGCTCCTTACTTACCGTTCATTGCCACCATCTGTTTGAAAAGAAAATTGATACCTAAATAAAATTTTCGCAATAAAACAGTTCAAGGTAATGAACTATAACTAAGGAGCGACCCGGCTCAATAGTAACCGAAACTCTAAAAACTGGAATTGTGACACCAATAGATGCACCAAAAGAATCGGATTTTTATGCTGATTTCAAATATAAAAGTTTCATCAAGTTTAGTCTTACCCATCAAAAGGTATGAACCTGAGAATATTTGCCTTATTTTCGAAAAAACGAGAAACCCCCCTAAAAGTCATAAAATCTTAATGAAAGTCACACATCCAGATTCAGCGTATCAGAGAACATTACTGTAGAGGTTTCAAGCTCCTATCTGGAAAAAGGTGGAGTTTTGTATTTTTTTTTTTTTTTTTTTTTTTTTTTTTCGGCCAGAAGAAAGATCATGGATGCGTATTTATTTTTTTTTCAGGGGTGATCGTATCGACCCAGTGATCCTAGAACATTACAAGAGGGCTCATTCAAACGCAAATTTTGAGATAACCATTTTGTTCAGAATAGTCGAAAAATCAAATAACTATGTATTTGAGGATGACTTAATCCCCCACAGTCCCCGGAGGAATGGCTGCAAGTTGTGAACTTTGTCCATTGTTTACATATGATATTGGTTATTGGGAAGTATACAGACATTTTCAGGGGGGATTTTTTTCTAGTGTGGGGGGGGGGGGTTCGGGGGAGAAGGCTACTCGGGAGGATCTTTCCATGGAGGAATTTTTCATGGGGAAAGGGAATATTCCATGAAAGGGGCGCCTGATTTCCCAGCATTATTTAAAAAGCGATCAGAAATTAAATAAAAAAAACAAGTTTTTCAACTGAAAGTAAGGAGCGACATTAAAACGATCAGAAATTATTGTGTATATGAGGGACTTCGCCTCCTCGTCAATACCTCGCTCTTTACGCTAAAATTTTTTTTTGTGCTTGCATAAGAGCTATTTATTCTAATTAAACTCTTTGTGATTCAGGGTGATTCTTAAAGAGTTGGAACAAAATTCGAACTTTAGCGTCAAGAGCGAGGTATTGACGAGGAGGCGAAGTCCCTCATATACGCAATAATTAAAACGAAGAAGCAATATTAAAACTTAAAACGAACAGAAACTATTACGTATATAAAGTGGGTTGCCGCCTCCTCAACACCTCGCGCTTCACGCTAAAGTTTTATAGTACTTTTAAAAAAGCTTCTTATTGTTCTAATTAAATGAACCTTATTTTTCAGGAGTTGTTAAAATGCCTCCTCCCCACGGATATATCCTCTAGACAGTTCAATCCTGGTGAAAATTTACTCCGGGCAATTACCCTTAACATATCCATGCGTAAAATTGAGTCAGCAAAGAGAAAGCAGCACATAAGAAGAATTTCATATAGGAATTCTGGCAAATTTCCCCTAAAATTTACCCTGAAAAATCCAACCCCTGGAAGCTTCCCTCCCCGGGAAAATTCTCCCCTTGGATAATCTCCCCATCAGGGGCGTCGGGTGGGGGTGGCTAGGGGGCAGTTGCCCCCCTAGCCTGTATACTGTACGTAAATAATGGGTAAATTTTATAACTTAAAGACCTTTGTCTATGGGCTTTGGAGGGCCTCGTTATATCCAAAGGCATAGTTATTCGACCTTTCAATTATGTTGAAAAAAAAATTTTGCTATCTCAAAATTTTGATCAAACGATTTTGAGAAATAAAGGGGCATGGGAGGGGGCTTAATTGCCCTCCAATCTTCTTCGTCACTTAATAAGGGCTCTGGAATTTTAAATTTCTGTTCGATTCAGCCCTCTCTTTATATTCTAGGATCACTGGGCCGATCCGATCACCCTGGGGAAAAAACCAACAAAGAAAGACGTATCCATGATCTTACTTCTGGCAAAAAAAATCCACATTTTTGCATATAGGAGCTTGACACCTCTACAGTAGGGTACTCTGATGGTACAATGAATCTGATGGTGTGATTTTCATTAATGTTTTGTTACTATTAGGGGGTGTTTCTATTAGGGGGACGATTCTTGCAGATAACAATAATTTTTTTATCATGTGTTATTATTATGAATTTTTGTAAAGCATTTTGTGTAAGAACAAAATACTAGATTATATTTAAAAAATTTTAAACAACACTTAAGTATTCAGTTAGAATTTTGATCAGCCACGTTTTTGTGCTGTTATGTTTTAATAATTTTTTAACCAAAAAGAACGGGTGGATGAGGGGGGAGGTAGTATCTTTAATTACAGTGTTTATAAAGCTGCATTATTTCTGCTCTTCGAAGATATGGGATTCATCCTTAATACCATCTTCTGGACATCCTTGAGTTTAGACGAACATGTTCCTTAGTTTTAATGAAAGAATGATTTCATTTTATATTGTGTTGTAACTTTTAATTTGTTTTAATTAATGCATCTCTATGTCATTATAAAAAAAAATACTGTCTTTTGTCCTTAAAAAAATTAAGTTTATGTTATATTGTAAAATTATTTTCCTTTTTTAATATTTTTTTTAAATGAAATTTTTAAAATATCTAAGCGGCAAAAACTGTTTTTGCTGGAGATGGCAAATGCTATTACTTTTTAATAAAATACGAATAAGAATCTGAATTAATCGGAAAATAACATGCATTATAAACGATTAGGTAGCAACTAGTTAACTAACAGTAGTATCTATGATTATCCATTCAATCGATAGTATCATGCAGCACGTAAAATTTAACATAGGGTATCCCTATGCTTTGGATTAGGTTCAATAACTACAGCGAGTTCTAAATGTAAGTATTAACTGTATTAAGAATTCGTAAAAAAAAATATTTCCTTATACGATTCTTTTTATAAAAATCTTACCATTTTCAGAATTTGTTCTGGGTCAACCGACACTTGAACTTTGCAGAGTGGAGAGCAGGAAAAAACGTGCTCGAAGCTGTACTCAACTAGTTGCCAAAGAAGATTTGTGTCACGCAAGATCCTTTAAGTCACTTGATCGCAAATATAACAAGCGAATAGACGAGATTGATGCATCACAAAGATCACATTCTGAAGAAAGGATTTTATCTGATAAGGATATAACATTCTGGAATTTTGAGACTAGAAATTCCAGTCGTCCTTTTGTATTCCCTCATATTGATGATGAAGATTCAGGTGAGAAGTTGGAAAATTCCCTTATATAAATTTTATTTACATCTTTCGCTTGATTGCCTGTTCCACATTTAAAATTGCTTGGCGTATATAGTATTGTTAGGCATTTCTACGGGAGTGCTTTCTAATTCCAGGGGAAAATATTTACTGGGGATATAGCCGATAAAATATTACAAATAGCCGAGTCAAGCTCAAAACGAGTCCCTCCAAGCCCTTTTTTTGAGATAGCCATTTTGTTAAAAATAGTTCAAATATCATATAATAAAAACTCCGGTATCGACACAACCCCCCGGGCCCCGGGGGCAGGCGTTGTAAGTTATGCCCTGGGGGCATATTTGATTCTTATGGAAGGATGCTCGTATAAAGTTTTGAGAGGGCTCATTTGATTGGAAATTGAAAGCTTTAGTTCACTTTTTAAGAGTCAAAAGAGATCGGAGAGTAACCACCACCACCCCCACACGCCCTTTTTATTTCCCCAAATGCTCCCGAAATGGAGGGGTGGGGATCAAAAGAGATCCCCGCCCCCCCACGACCTTTTTTCTTCAAACCCATCCGATAAAACTTTGAGATAGCCATTTTTTTTCAAAAATAGTTCAAAGATCATATAACGAAAACTCCAGGGTCAACATAAACCCCTAGGGTCCGAGGTCAGGCGTTGTAAGTTCTGCCCTGGGGGCATATACGGTTCATATAGAAGGGATGTTGGTAAAAACTTCCGAGAGGGCTCATTTAATTGGAAATTGAAAGTTCTAGTTCAGTTTTTAAGAATCAAAAGAGATTTAAGGGCAACTAACCCTCCGCCCCACGCCCCTTTTTCCCCAATTGTATCCGATAAAAATTTTGAGATAGCCATTCTTTTTAAAATTGTTGAAAAGTAAGATAACAAAAACTCAGGTGTCAACACAACCCCCCAGGGCCCAGGGGCAGGCGTTGTAAGTTATGCCCTGTGGGCATATACAGTTCTTATGAGACGGATGCTCGCATAAACTTCAGATAGGACTCTTATTACTTGTTTCCCCAGAAGCACTTCATATGGAACAGGTCGTCGTATAAACTTCAAAAGGGAATCATTTGATTGTAAATCGAGAGTTCTAGTGCCTTTTTTAAGAGTCAAAAGTGATCGGAGGAAACCTAGCCCCCCCCCCCCTACGCTCTTGTTCCCCAAATACATCCGGAAAAAATTTTGAGGTAGCAATTTTGTTAAAAATAGTTCAAATATCAAATGAAAAAACTCTGGGGTCGACACAACCCCCCAGGGCCCGGGGGCAGGCGTTGTAAGTTATGCCCTGGGGCAAATATGGTTCTTGTAGAAGGGATGCTCGTTGAAAACCTCAGAGAGGGCTCATTTGAATGGAAATTGAAATTTCTAGTTCACTTTTTAAGAATTAAAGAGACTCAAGGGCAAATAGCTCCCTTTCCCCCCACGCCCTTTTCCCCCAAACCCATCGGATAGAAATTTTGAGAGAGCCATTCTTTTGAAAAATGGTTCAAATATCAGATAACAAAAACTCCAGTGTCAACACAAACCCCCAGGGCCCAGGGGCAGGCGTTGTAAGTTATGCCCTGGGGGCATATATGGTGCTTATGGTAGGAATGCTCGTATAAACTTCAGAGAGGGCTCATTTGATTGAAAGTTGTAGTTCGCTTTTTCAGTCAAAAGTGATTGGAGGGCAGATCCCCACACCTTTTTCCACTCCAAATACATCAGATAAAAATTTTGAGGTCCCCATTTTATTAAAAATAGTTCAAAGGTAAGATAAAAAAAATACATGTGTCGACACAACCCCCCAGGGCCTAGGGGCAGGCATTGTAAGTTATGCCCAGGGGATGTATATGGTTCTTATGGAGGAAATGCTTGTATAAACTTCAGAGATGGCTCATTTGATTGGAATGTGAAAGTTCTAGCTCAATTTTTAATAGTCAAAGGAGATCGGGCGGCAAATCCCCCCCCCCCTTCCCTTTACGCCTTTTTTCCCAAATGCATCGAATAAAAATTTTTAGGTAGCCATTTTGTTAAAAATAGTTCAAAGGTTAGATAATGAAAACTCCGGTGTCGATACAAACCCCCAGGGCCCAGGGGCAGGCGTTGTAAGTTATGCCCTGGAGGCATATATGATTCTTATGGAAGGGATGCTCGTATAATCTTGAGGGATAAAAGGGATGGGCGTATAATTTTCAGAGAGGGCTCATTTGATTGGAAATTAAAAGTTAATTTTTTAGAGTAAAAAAAAGCTCGGAGGGCAACTATCCCCTCCCCCTCCATGCTTTTTCCCCCAACCCCATCCGATAAAAATTTTTAGATGGCCATTTGTTAAAAATAGCTCAAACATCAGATATTAAAACTCCTGGGTCGACACAACCCCCCAGGGCCCAGGGACAGGCGTTTCAATTTATGCCCTGGGGGCTTATATGTTCGCATAAACTTCAGAGAGGGCTCATTTGATTGGAAATTGAAAGTTCTAGTTCACTTTTTATAGAGTCAAAAGAAATCAGAGAGCAATTAGCCCCCCCCTCCATGCCCTTTTTTCTCCCAAACACATTCGATAAAAATTTTGAGATAGCTATATAGTTAAAAATAGTTCAAACTTCAGATAATAAGAACTTTGAGGTTGGCACAAACCCCCAGAGCCTGAGGTCAAGTGTTTTAAGTGCTGCCCCGGGATATATAAGGTTCTTATGTAAGGAGAGGTCGTATAAACTTCAAAAGTGGCTCATTTGATTGGAAATTGGAATTTCTTGCTTCCTTTTTATGGGCCAAAAGAGATCGGAGAGTATCCCCCCCCCCACACACACACACACTATTTTTCCAAATGCATCCGATCAAAATTTTGGAGATTGCCAGTTTGTTTTAAGTAGTCCAACGATCAGATAACAAAAACCTCGGGTTCGAGGTCAACATTACACCCCCCCCCAAAGCCAGGGGAGGGGCTTTAACTTATGCTGCGGCGGAATATAAGGTTTTAATGCAAGAGGTGGTCTTGTAAACTTTGGAGGAGACTCAAATGACACACCCCCTAGTATTAAATCCGACCCCCTAATATCCTCTCATTTGCAGTGCAAATGGAGGATGGCTCTAAAGGCTGCTTGTGAATGGTTATCTGTATCATTATATATATATATATATATATATATATATATATATATATATATATATATATATATATATATATATATATATATATATATATATATATATATAATGGTATTTGAAGTTTTAGACAATAGGAAACTAAAGGTCATAAAGGCAATAAGGTTTCGATATTTTATTGTTTGTTTAGTTGTGCACTTTTCGTCGGTTGGATGAAAAGGAGTATTATTATTTGTATGGGTGGAAATTCTGTGAGACTTTTGATCTTTTAAATTAACTAAAGCCACCTCAGGCTCTTCAATAGTATTTTCTTATCAATAAATACATTGCATACATTCATTTAAGTACATTGAAATAGTTCATATAAATAGAAAAAGAAAAATATTACCATTTAAAATTGTTGTAAACCAAGTTCTTAGCAGTATTTGCCACCCCAAACAAATTTCCTGGTGGGGCTGATGATGACCTCCCTTGCCTTTTCCACCTATATGCTTTTAGATATGGGAATGTAACATTTTAGCTGTATAGAGAAACATTTGAATTAATTCCTACTCCCCCCTTACCTCTTTCAACATTTACCTGAAGCCTCACGAAGAATAAGCAGTTTGTCCATTAAAATACGCTTTTGTAGAACTCTACCCTACCTCCACTTAAACAATGACTTATCCCTTTTCATCATAGTTGTTACGCAGTTACAGATCAGCAAACGTAGCCTAATTTCATTACAAATAAAGCGAATCAACTTGGTTGAATCCAGTACTGCCACCGTGTGGCATTACTTCTTTTGCAACTGGGAAGCCTAAAATATAGTTATTGATACTATTATATCCGTTAGATTGTTATATCAGGATTTTAAATTAATTGCAAATTCATCCTCTTCGGGGTAAAGTCTTAGTGCCCTAAACCACCTAAACTGTCACCCACCAACCACTGCTATTTTGGTGTCTGCGTCCCCCACCGGAAAATTTTCTGCCGGCGCCCTTTTTGCTGAGGGGTGATCTCCTTTATTGCTTAAAAAGGCCCCAACATCTTTGAATTTCCTTTCAAATGAACCCTTTTTCAATAATCTGCGACTACAGGCTCAATACACATACCCCCGGTGAAAAAATCCCTCTCCCCTGGAACAGGGAAAAAAGGAAATTCTATTTTTGTGTAAATAATGGTTTTAGGGTTCTAAATACATGTTGAGTTTTATTGTATAATTTTGATCTAGACTGTACTCTTTTTTGGAAGGGGGGGGGGATTTAATTTTTTCCAAAATTTGCAAATTTAAAGCACCAATACCTTTTGGTGAGCAAATTTAAATAAGTGATTTTCACGTATTTAAAATCAGCCATAAACATTAGATTCTGTTTACATACAATTTAAAAAAAAGGTTTAATTTTTTTCAGAGTTTGATTTCTATCGACAGGGGCCACTCTTTATTTACAAGTTGGTTCTACAAACTGTTTGTTCTAAGGCTGTCTCAAATTTAAGTGGTGTTTCTACTCCCTTCTTTAACGCCGTCTTTCTACATTCCAGTTTATATCCGCATAGTAATGGCTCAAAAATGGCAATTATCCCTGGAAAGTGGCCCGTTCATGTACTTCTCAGGGGGGAGGGAGCTGCAGCATAAAAATAAATTATAACAAATTTTCTAACATCTTTAATGTAAGATATCTCTAATCAATCTTTGATATTCATAGAGAAATTTAGGGAGGATAGGAATAGGATTCAATAACATAATATCAAAGCTTTTGTATTCACTAGTTTACTTGTTTTCAGGCACAGTATAAAGATATTGCAGTAAGTTTACCGCAGATAATTTCTGGCTCTTCATTCTCGGTGCGAACAAACACCTCCTCCCACTTCTTCTTGCATTAGCGCGTACAAACAGCTCCTCTCATTTGATCTGCCATCAGTGGTCCAATTACCCTGGAACGCCTATTTTGGCAGAAACTTTCTCAAAATGCCTTTGAAACCAACTTGAGACTTCGAAACCTACTTTTAATTCCTAAAAACATCTAATAATAAAATTGCACTACTAATTACCAATTTTCATTTATGTATTGGAATAAATTTATTTAAAATTAGTTTCTTCAAAATTTAGTGTTCCAACGTTGAAGCCAAGTTTCGCGTTCAAGAAAAATCTGACTTGTCTACCCGTGAAAAGATCTAATGTCGCCTATGTTTCTACGTTCTCTGGAGCGCTCGCACCTCGATTCGGGTTTTTATAATGGGTGAGATAGGGAAAGATCATACTGCCTATAATTTATATACTGTGTTTTCAGGTGTATATGACGATAGTTATCGATCTGGAAATTGGATGTACATTGGCGAAAATGAAGAGTTAGTTGTATGGGGAAAATTGCCTCCTCCAACGGCTAAAAGTATGACTTTTCCTTTTTCTTTTCCAAATCTACTATTATATTAGATTCATAAACACCTTTATATTTGTCTCCCTTTCCCTCTCTCTCTATCTCTCTACCTCTTTTTCAGTCTCCTGAATTGTTTTCCCCTTTTGTGTCTTCGTGTGGTAAATACAGCTATTGAAATAAGAACAGACAAAAGCTCTTTTTTGCAAAACTTTGTTCGACAAATGAACTGTTTTTTTCACTTGCTAATCTATCGGAGGTGTATTGACCTTCCCAATTAGCATTAATAATCCCAAAGTTCGTTTGTCACATTCACCTCTATTAGGTAATTTCAAAATCTTTTAATGTTGATTCTCCGCATTGTCCTAATCGTCTACAGATGTTAGAATTATGGGAGGCCCTGGCTTTATTTTAACTAAACTACCATGGGTAGGATTTCATCTTTATTCTCCCTCGTGCTTGTTCATGCTGATCCCCTTATTAATTTTAAGTGTTCATTTTAAGTTTGTTTTTTTTAATAATTTATATTCAAATAAATAAATACTTTCTAAAAATACTTTTTTAAATTTCCACAATTTCTCTAAAACTTTTTGACAGACCAACGGAATTTTTGCTTGATCAGACATAATATTATAGTGTGGAAGATCATATAATTGGTCCGTAACAGCTGAATAAGAAGTTTCTGGTATTGGGTTCCCTTAGGGGGAAATATATTCCTGTTTTATGTTGTTGGAACCTATCCTCTAAGTTTTGATGGCCTCTGCCAACACCAACATTGCCAACGTAATTAATAAACTGTATGTTTTTATCTGTTTAGTTCTAAAGTAGCCAATGTATTTTTCATGGTCTAAAACCCTTACCTGGAGGTATCCAGCTCTCCATCTTGGAAACCAAGGACAATCAAATTTTAGCATGGGTAGTGCAACTGTTGTGCCCTTTCTTTTTCTTTGTCTTTCACAGAGGTAATCGTACAGAGATTTTCAAAGAGGTTCATTTTAATAGAGATTAAAAGCTCCTTTTTCAACTGACGAAAGAGACTGTGTCACATCTAAGTGCCATGTTCTGCCACTAAACAAAAATCTTAGCCAAATAAGGCTAAAATTCCAGTGAGTGAAAGTTCTGAGATCAATCGAAATCTATTTAACAGATTTATATAAAATCCACCCTCCTCTAATCCCTCCCTTTCCAAATCTCAAGTTTCTTTTATTGCTTTTCCTATAATTTGTCCTCTTAAGTATGTTCTATGTCTTATTTCTCAACCCACACTTTTGTCTTCCGAAGATTACCCCTCCCCCGTTCCCCCTCTAGAGGACACACAATTTTGGCGAAATTGGACAAGATCAATGTTTTCCATGTATTTTCGAGCTTGAACAGCTAGATATATTTAAGTATTAATAAATGTATACAAGTGACTCTTGAATATGGAGGGGGGTATACAATTGGAAAAGTCCATAAAGAGATAGCCAAGGAAAATGCATTCCATTTGGTTTACTGTTCGATGTTCTAGCTAAAGTGAAAATCAGTCTCGTTGCAAATGTCAGGAGCTAAGTCTGAAAAATTATTTTTTTTCTTTTGTAAAATGAATGAAAATATTCACATGTTAAATCAAAATTAACAGGCTGATTTTTGGGAATATACCTGTTGGCTGCGGAGCAAGGACAGGGAGAAGTAAGGACAGAAAGGAATGCCTATCTTGCATTCTCTCAAATTTATCATCTACTTATTTTTGGAGGTTTTCGGATGTGTCTTATCAAACAGTTCGTGATAACAAACTGTAAGTAAGCGACCCGGCTCAATAGTAACCGAAACTCTAAAAAACGGAATTTTGATACAAATAGATACATCAAAATAATCATATTTTTATGCTGATTTCAAATATATAAGTCTCATAAAGTTTAGTCTTAGCGATCAAAAGCTAAGCACCTGAGAAAATTTGCCTTATTTTGGAAAAAAGGGGTGAACACCCCCTAAAATTCATAGAAATAAATTGAAAATCACACCATCACATTCAACGTATCAGAGAACCCTACTATTGAAGTTTCAAGCTCCTATCTGCAAAAATGTGGAATTTTGTATTTTTTGCCAGAAGAAAGATCACGCTGTTCCCAAGATATGACAGATTTTTCTATTCGGATGATCTGAATGCATACCAGTAACTTTGATTTTATTCAGCCCCTTCCCTAAGTCAAAATATAATGTCCACTTCCTCCCCCAAGCATTCTTTAGAAGCTTAAATAATATTTCCCTTGGTTGTTCCAAGATATTGCAGATACGCCATTTTCATAGCCTGGTAACACAAATAGTTTTCTGATTTACCTCGCCACTTAACTGTGCATAGATTATAAGTTCCATATGTGATTATAGACCAAAATTTTTAATCCATCTTCTTCCCCAATATAATATTCGACGTTCCCTTGGGCTTTCTTCCTCCCTTTCTCCCCTGCAACTGTATCTTAAAGTTTCAACTCTATCCCTGGAGCCTTTGCCAGATATTGCAGATATAATATTTCGATGACCTGGATACACATAGTGTCTTTTGCGTAGTTTTGAGATCCATTTTTTCCTGTTTTTCTTCCTTTGTTTTCGTTCCTTTGCTCCTTCCTTCGTGTGTTGCTTTGTTCTCAAGCGCTTAGTTTGTTTTGATGTATTCGTTCCTCTTTCCTTAGATCCAATAGGCTATGACTGTGGAATGATGTACCAACCATTGGCTGTTTTGTCATTAAAAGTATAGTTGATAATTTATTTCCGTTATTCATTAATCCCACCTTGAACAACAAGAAAAATTACTTTTTTGTGTGGTAGCTCTAATATGTCTCCTTTTTATCTTATGGGTAACCTTATCCAGCTAGGGTTTTTAAATGTTGCCAAAGGGTTCTTTGGAACGGAAACTACAATATTTTTATTTGACATTTTTATTACATAAGTCTTATGCAATATTTTACGGAAATTTTTATCTCATTAACAAATACAATAGACAAAGACTTTCTAAAGGCAACATGACATAATCAGACAAGGAGGAGCCTTTAGTTTGCAGTCAGTAAACAGCATTTCGGGAGGGAATACTTTTTTTTTTAAATGGCTTAAAAAGACATAGGCCTTTTTCACTCTAAAAGGGGAAAAGCCGAATTCTACACTGTTTTTTTTTATCTACGATATCTTTATAGATTAACACTAATTTTGAGTGTTTTTTATGCTGACTTATCAAAGGTTGAGGGATTATCACAATATCTTTAATTAAGCGATTCTATATTTACTACAGAGATTAAAGCTCATGTAATCTCAATTAATATGCTGCTTTTTAATTTGGATAGATGACTTATCTTTGTTGAACGTCCGTGTGTTACAAATTTAAAATCCTGGCCTAGAACAAGCCACTCTTTTGTGAATCTATATCTTCAGTAGCTTCGTTAATGACTATTCAATGAATTTATTTATATACTTTTATGTTTTCCGAAGATTTATATATTTATATATTTTATATTTTTTATATTATATATTTTCTCCGAAGATAATTGTACCTTAGCATCAGCTTCTTCAGCTGGGATCATTTCAATTTCAGCTACTTTGGTGATTCCTGGAACCAACGGCACTTCAGTGCTAACTGTGCCGATAGTGATTTTTATCGTTGACTGGTCTTTTATTAAAATTATTTTTTTAATAAAGTCTTCCTGATGGAAGTAAATAGCGAGATTGAAACTTAAAACGAACAAAATTTATTCACCGGGGAGCTTTTTATTTGATTCACTAAATTAAATAGAAATGTATTATTGAGCACCTTAAAAATTTGAGTGTATCCTTTTAACCATTTCCTTTGCAAAGAAGGGTAAGTAATATTTTGTTAATAATTCCTTCATAATAGCAGACGACGAAGAAGAAAACGATCAGTCTGAAAGATGTTTGTCAGATGCTTCTACCTCTTCAGAAAAAGATTTTCGTAAAAAGTATACTGCTGTGACACACCGCCTAGTTCATAGAAAAGCATCCATGGAAATGTTTCGACGCATGGGGCAAGGCTCTATAGGTAAGAATATAATTAATTACAGCAACATTTTTGATAGACCCACGCTATATCCACCGCATGCATTTTACCAAAAATTTTAACAATAATATGTTATGGAGGCTTTCGTTATTCACTCCTAACCCCTTCTCTTTTATAAGGAAATTCAACGGGGCTAATAATTGTATTTGGCAACATCTTTTTTGAAAATGAACAGAACCAGATTTTAAACTAGAAACTGTTACCATAACTAAATTATTTACAAACTTTTTTAAGACATGCAAATACTTTAGAGAAATACTTTGACCGAAAAACAAGTTGTTTACAAAAAAAAAATAAAATAAGAAATAAAATCACCGTCAGTGCCTCTTTTTTCGGCTAATTTGTCAATCTGACCATTGAATCTCCATCAAAGTCGTCGTATTTTTTTTAAATCCAACTATGTCTGTCAATGCTGCTTACCCCGACATAGCACTTTTTGCATTATATTACGCCCTAGCTACACCGTAGCCATCCTTGTGAATAAGGAAGTCAAGATTTACGATTGACGTGGGTGTTTCTTTATTTTTATATCATTTGTATCACAGAAACAGAAAATTAAAATGGCGAAAGATCAGTTTCAAATGCTTGTGCCAAATCATTTTGTTCCCAACTATTCTCTACTATTTTTGTGTCTTGGTATTTTCTGTCAGATTCCTGTTATAGATAGAAAAACTGATCTTCCAAGCTTCTATTTACCTATTTTCAAAAAAAAAAATATCACTTAAACCTTGATTCTGATTACCCACTTACAAATTGTAGGCTTGAAAAAACTTTGAAAAAAAAAATTGTGTACAGGATATATATGGCGGTGTAGTCTTCTTCTTCATCTTGTTTGGATTAGTGTGGAAACGGTTTCGGATAATCTCAATACTGGAATAGAATTCCTGGCGAAATATACCAAAAACTTTTTATCTGTATAAGAAGGAATTGGAGCTTATTGGGCTTTGAAACACAGTAAGCAAATAATTAATTTAATAGGTTTCAATAAGCAAACTCAATTTAATAGTATGCGATTGCCTATTGAATGCCCAAAATTACAAAAACTGATGCCAATGAACCTATTGAATGTGGGGGGAATAAGATTTATTGGGTAAAACGAACAAGCCTTATCTGGCCCAATTCGTGTTTTCGAGTCAAAACAAACATAAAAAGAAACGTTTAAAGAAAAAACCAAAAACTTGATTAAAGCAACGTAAGGAAAGGTCAATGAAAATTCATACCAAAAGGACATATTAAAAAAAATGTCAAAACATATTTAAAAAGACGAAAAAAGATAACTCTAGTTCAGAAAGATAACAAAGGACGGTCGTATTAAAAAAAAGGAATAGTTTTCTTTTCTAGAGGGGACGCTCTTTACTTCATTTAGCTACAAGAGTATTCCCTAGGTTTAAGAATTAATACATTTATATGAAAAACAGTTATTTAATTTACTAAAACACTATCAAGAACATGCCATGCTCTAGCCCGTAAGGTATTATCATCCATGTATATTGATAATAGATAGAAGAAAGCATTAGTTCTACCGTGCTCCTGGCGTTTTTCTTCCATACGATCCGCAACTTTT
The DNA here is from genome assembly GCF_049724085.1 of Artemia sp. Qi Xiang Cuo. NCBI lineage: Eukaryota > Metazoa > Arthropoda > Branchiopoda > Anostraca > Artemiidae > Artemia > Artemia sp. Qi Xiang Cuo. The sequence continues at coordinate 38,959,489 of NC_142806.1, forward strand.
TCCCTGAGTTCTTTTTCCAAAACTTTTTCAATAGTGGTCAATTTCGGAAAATACAACTGTTATAAATGAATAACATATAACAGCCGTTCGTCGGCTGCTTTCCTGTTCGTGTATCGTACTTGTTAGTGGGAATATTTTGTATCTATTTTGGTAATTAATTTATGAATAGCCTTAATTGCTCTTTAAATTACATAGGTGGCAGAACAGGGTGGCCAAACCTACCTACTGATCTACCTTTAAAGCGAAAAATGCGAGTCTTTTCAAACAATTACTCAGTAGTATGTATTCAAGCTTTGTCTTTAAAACGTCCTGTGTATAGTGTTTAAGTTCTTAAAAATAGGGGGAAAATAAAAGGTTTGCTGTTTAATAAAACATATTTATTAGCAAAATTTGTACACAAAGCTCTAAAATTTAGCGATTGAATCAAAGATGTTGTCTTAGGGTGCAGTAGATTGGAAGAAGATTTGCAAGGTATTTACCACCATATGCTGGCGATTTGGCACCAGGAAATTTATGCTATCCGACTTCTGTCTGCGAAACCTGGGGGTAATTTTCTGTTTGAAATCCATACTAACTCAGTACTTTTGTCGATTATTTATTTTGTAACAATCTCTTAGCTTGTATACATGCTTATTTTGATAATCTAGTGACTTTTCCTTCCTCCTAATAATAGTGTTCGTATAAAGTAAGAAGGGTCCAATTTGCATTTCTCTCTGACTATACTATCTATCCTTATTTAGATCTGCATGGAAATGCATGGCAAAAAAAGCACTACCAATTAGAAAGTACATAGGCTATATTTGGCGAGCATATGGGTTTAATTGGTGTTGAGTTGCATAAGGGTTGTGTTAAATAGGGGTCGAGTCAAATGTGGGTTCAGCTGCATGAGGGCTGAATTAAACGGGGGGTTCTGAATGGGGGTTTAATTAAACAGAGATCGAGTTAAAAGGTGGTTGAGTTGAATGGGAGTTGAGTTGAACGAGGTTGAGTCAAAGGGGCTGATTTGAACTGGGATTGAGTTATACGGGAACCCTGCTTAAATCTTTAATTCCTCTGGAAAGAAAGTGTGAGCCAATGTTTTCTATACTTATCTTATTTTTCATTTGAAATGTGTGTTCCTGATATAATTATAAAGTAGCTAAATTTTTACAATTTATATTGAAATCCAGTGAAAAATTTAAATTGAAAGACAATGTAGAAAGACTGCATTTCACCGCTTTAGTTACTTTGATAGAGAAGATTTTCAATTTTCAGCAGAATATTTCCAAGTTTGATTGCACTTCACTTATAATAACAGTCACTTTCTTTTTTCCTCTGTTAAAAAAATAGGTGACGTTTTTTCACCTACTGGTTTACCTAGGAAATGTCATTTTAATAAGGGATAAGAGCTTAATTGGGAAGTAAATTTGTCCCGACTTAGAAACCAAAATTAGGCGTTGACATTCATGGCATTGAGCCAATTATTCTAGAACAGAAACAATAACAGCAATAAAACCAGGACTACTTTAATATATAATAAATCTTGCAGTTTGGATCTAGTAGACGCTATAGAGACTTCGACTTTATGAGGATTTTTTGCAATCATAGTGACGTGAATATAGCCAAATTTTCTTTTAGGACGCGAAGCCTTTGCGTATAACAACATTGCTAAGTGGTAGATGCACCTTCTCACTTAGCCCAGTGGCACTTTTTCAACAATAATTTGATGACGGAGCCTTAAGTTGGAAATTTGGCTAAGAGTGGTGTTTTATTCTTTAAAACCTTACCTTTAATAAAATGAACGCCAAAGATTGCAAATTCTTGTGGTTCTGCAACTTGTCAATCAAGTATAAATAAGTGAATAAAGATCGCATAAGCGGTACCAGGCATAAACGAATATCATGATGGCTGATATAACTTACAAAAGAAAAGAAAAATCAAATGAAGCTGCTGTTGTTGTTGCTATGAAATCTCTTTTCATTAAATTTCTTCTCTTTCCAGAATGTGATGAAAGGATAGTCATACGGCGGGAAGAAGGTGGAGAGTTTGGTTTCCGAATCCATGGCTCACGTCCGGTTGTAGTCTCAGCAATCGAACCTGGAACACCAGCTGATGTTTCTGGATTGGCTATTGGTGATGTCGTTATTGCCCTTAATGGCAATGACATCCTGGATGTATCCCACACAGAAGTTGTGAGCCTTGCACATGCCGGTTAATTTTGTTACAATTATTATTTTTTACTGCTAGAATTTTTTAATGTTTTTTAAACCGAAGAGACGAATCCTCAAAACGTGTTGTTTGTGCCAATTTGCATTCATGTGAAGCTTTGTTTTACTAAGGATAATTCAAACTAAGAAAGACATTGCTTGAGGCGGAAAATTATTTATAAAGAAAATAAAACGAAAGAAAATGTTAAGATGCACATTTTAGTCTAAGGAAGGCAGAATGAGAATGTTTTTCTCCTATCTTATATTTAAAAATTATTTATGGATTTAGGAAACCACTCACAGGATGAAAAGTAATAGGACTCTCGCAACTACAACTCCACAACATTTTTTGGATACCCAAGGAAGCTTAGGTGGTGAGGAGTCTAGAAAGATCTGTCCGGGTATCTACAATCAGTTTCCAAAAGAAGAAAATAGGGAAAGAAAACCATACAAGACCAAAATCTTTTTTAAATATAAAGACAAATAGAATGGACAGGAATAATTCAGTTTTATATCTAAATCGTCATTCTAGATCAATTTCCTTTGTTCTGAATTTATTTAAACTTAAGTTTCTGCCTTTATTTTTTCGTTATATTTTTGGTTTTTGGTTTTTATTTTTTGGGTTTTTATCTTCTTGTTTTTTTTTTTAATTCAGTATATGTTTTAGATTTTTAATTCTTTTTCTAGAGCTGAGGCTTCTCTTGTCTTTAGGCCTACACTGGTGAAATATTTATGATAGTTCCTATGGAACAATAGATGGCCAAGTTCTCTTTTTTTGTCGAAAGATTTCTAATGCTATCTTGAATGCAAAATTTGAAACTTAGACTTGACCTTAAACCCATAGTATTTTAGAAAATGATTATTTTAGATCACTTCACCATAAACACTAAACATTCATCAACACATACTGTAAAAACCACTATCAAAATATAACTATATTTTTGTTTAGCATAAACTTATTAAAGTGCAGTAAAAGCTTTTCTAAATCATTAGTTGTTACTCATATTACTAATAGGTCGATGTCTAATAATAATGACCTTAATTACACTTAGGAGTAAAAAAAAAACCTTGATGAGGCTCGAGAACGGATTTGCGGTTTTAATTAATTTGTTGCGTTAAATTCAAAACTGCCAACTGGGAATCCGGAAAGTAAATCCAATAGTGTGTTACGCTAAATCCAGTAGTAAATCCAATAGTGTGTTACGCTAAATCCAGTAGTAAATCCAGTGTGTTACACTGAATGTGAAAAAGCCTCATTACTCGTAGTCTCATGTAATAATTGCTAAATAACCTGGTGTAACGGGTCTTTTTGTAATTTGGATATTTTAGTGGGTTTTTTTTTAAGACGTAGTTTATTAATGAAGGTCTCCTCGTGCAAATTTTTGCATAATATACATTTATTTTAGCGGTAATGTTTTGAATTAAAATCAAGTATTTTGCAGTAGGCATCAAGACATGGCTAATTGTGGAAAAAAGCCAAGACAGATAGTCCGAGTAATTGAGAGGCAAATCTGGGATGAGCTCTTTTTAGGATAGTATAAAATGATGTCATTTCATTTCTTGATAGATAAGTCTATCTATCATCCATCCATAGGTCATTACTAGGGCAGAACTAAGGTAGATAGTTATAGTCATTTTTATTTTTTAGTGAATATTAATAAAAGGAATAATTCTTTCGAAAACAAAATGAAAAAAAGATATTTTTTTTTTCCGACTCACAAAAACGTAACAGAAATGTATATAGTTTAATTCCTTTTACAATTCTGTTATGATTTTTCGAAATGTCATATAATTTTGACTATAATTTTCATAATGTATGTGAAAAAGCTGTCTGGATTTTTGCACCGCCGGCAGTTTTTTGTAATCATTTATTTTCAGTTTTACCTTATTCCTTTGTGTTAAAGGCAAGAAACTTAAAAATTATCTTTAAACAAAAGCTGCAATTCCTAGAACCAAAAACAATTTGTATTTGAAATCTTGAAGGGGAATTTGAAAAAAAAAAATAGAGTACAAGACCTAGAAATGACGGTTAAAATATAGATTTTTGAATACAACTTGAAGTCACATTAGATTTGAAAGAATCTTGGATCAAAGACTGTGTTTAGCTGTTTAATCCAAAACAGATTTTAGCACCTCTTGAATTTTTCTTTCTATTTTTCTAGGGGCAGATGAGTTGACATTAGATGTAATTCGAACTTCAACGGTCCTTGAACATGAGAAAAAATCGTCTCTCAACGGGACTCTTGTCACAATAAGTGGACAACTTTGGAAACAGTCAATCAATAATTATAGCGAAGATCATTGGCTTAGGAGATGGCTTGTTCTCAAGACAGATAACTGCCTTTATTTCTACAGAAAAGAAGATGTAAGTAGTTTGCTTAATTCTGTTCTTAAATTTTTAGAAATCATGTTGATCCATCCCAGTTTTCGAAAGTGATACAACTCATTATATCATATTTTTAGAAATTTTAACGGAATTTTAACGTTAAAGAAATTTGTTAAAGGAATTTTAACGAAATTAAGGATAAACTTTCAAAAATCATTGCAAAAACCCTGGCATCATATAATATCAGCTGAATTTAATCACAATTTTAAATTTGGTTTAAAAGAAGAAAATATGTAACATTCTTAAATAATAAATAAAACATTTCTTAGGTCCTCAAAGTACTAAAGTTCTGCCAAAAATCTTAGTTTGTTATCCGAAACGGTTTATTAATATAGATGAGAGTTTGAAAATTAACATTGAAAATTGATTAATTATGATGATGATGTTCCTCCCTCTTTAGAGAGATTAGAAAAAAAAATCGAAAAAAGAAGTTTCTCAATGGACATTAAAGAGTCCTATTAAAACAGAAAACGAACAGAAATAAAGTTAGACAATAATTTAAACCTAAAACGAACAGAAACTAAAATGAAAGTCACATCAAAAGTAAAGATAATAGATACTGCTACACATGAATAAATTAATTCTAAAACGAATAGAAATTAAAATTAATAATCAAGTCCAATTTTAAAACCAACAGATATTATGACAAGCAGAGGGTGGACAACCACTCCCCAAACCTTCTAAAGCGCAGAGCGTCATTTGCGTGCGACTAAAAATAGGATATGCTGTAAACATTTCCCCTTCATAATTACAAATTGAAAAATCAACAAAACAATTAGGGATTCTATGAAGATATTGTCGGTCATTTTTTGGACGATAATAAATGTCGCATTTATTGTGGCAGGCCTATGGCTTTCTCCTGTATTGAATAAAATAAATAAATAATAATAAATAATAAACGTTTCGGTGCTCTTATCTGTATCCCTAAACATAATGTTTAAAATCCTCTTTTTCTTCTGAAACACTAAATCAACGTTTTAACCTGATCCTTCCAGTCGTTCATAAAATATTATAGACGCGCTATTTTTCCTTGGTGAATGCACTGTCTTTTGATTTACTTCACTAGTTTACCATGAATACATTCAAAGCCAAAAATTTTGGACACAATGGATACATGCATTTGACGCACTCTATATCCCCTAATTTTTTAAAAATAATAAAATCACACCTTTTCTCCGCTCGGTAATATTATAATACTTTACTTAAATTACTATACTTAAATTTGCTATAACTTTAATGTCACCTGCACTAAATTAAAAAATCTAATTATCTTTTTTTAGTTTGGGTAGCCAAACATAACTGATTAAAACTAGGTAAACTGCTATAAATTAACAAATTGAAAAACTGACTTCTACGGTTCTGCACGGTGCCCTTCCGCCATAAAGCACCCTTAGAGCATCCCATTGAAATACCATATTAACCTATACACGAATCATTTTCTTAAAACTTATTCTCGGTAAACTTCACGACAGTTATCACCCTTACAACCTTCTCATAACCTTTTATTAATCTTAAGGGTAGGAAAATGCTGTGCCTTTACAACTTGCTGACACCCTATTCTAATCTTTCCCTAAAATACCTACATCTCCTTCATCTATAATTAAAACGTGGAGTCTCGTTGCCTCCTATCCTCCCCTTTCAATACTCCGTAGGTTTCAGAACAATTTTTTCCCAAGGTTTTGCAGATATTCCATTTTGATAGTATGAATACATTGGTTCTTTTGGTTTACCTCTGCCCCTCCCCAGGCAAGAATTTGAGTTCTACCTGGCCCAAAGCACCCCCGGTGGATTTTGGTTCGTTTCCCCTTTGCTGTTCCTAAGATAATGCAGATACACTATTTTGATAACATGGGTAAATAGGGTTTCTTTTGGTCTATATCGATAGAAATCGATCGAAGTTTAACAGGGGTTCAGAACCGTAAATTTGAAACATATTAGAGACCAAAATCTTTAGACTCTTCCTTTAGACTGTTCCTAGTTTAATGCATATACTTCGTTTCGATCACCTGGTAACACATAGTGCCTTTTTATTTACCTTGCTGCTTAACCCGTAGAAAAGCCTGTTAACCTGTTAAAAGTAGATTATATATCCCATTGGGGCTTTGAGTGTAAAAATAGTTTAAATTGATCGGAGAAAATACATTTTATCACCCTCCCCCTAAGTTGCAATTTGATGTATACTAGGCCGACCTAACAATTTGTAGAAGCTTCAGCTTGATACCAAAGCCATTTTTGAAACATTCCAGATGTAATATTTTGATAACCTAGTAACCTGGTACTATATAGTATCCTGATTTATTTCGTAACTTAGGTATGAGTTGATTCTGATTTCTGTAGGGCCTATGGGGCAAAAACTTTTAGATACATCAGATACGAAAATTTTTCAGTTCCCCCTCCTCCACCTCAAAACAATTTTCAATCTCTCCCCCGCCCCCGCCGACAAAAACGCTACCTGGAAGTGTCAACTTCATACCTAGTTGATCCTGAAATATTGCAGATATGCTATTTTGATGACTTAGATGCGCATAGTGTCATTAGATTTATCTTCGCCCCCTTCCACCAGCCAAAATTTGCAGTTGACTTGACCCACAAATACCTACTGGAAGTTCCGAACCGGTCTCCCAAACCGTTAAAGACATATTATGGATACCCTATTTTGTTAAACCTGGATATATAATGTCTTCTAATTTACATCGCTAGTTCACTGTGAATAAATTCTTGCCCCGCTGGGTCTTAAAGTGCTAAAACTCTTAGGCAGATTTAAAATAAAATTTGTTTAGCCAACTTTTACCACTACAGACAAGACGAAATTCGAATTTTAAACGAACACGATACACGATAAAAAAACTCATTAAGATTTTTTTTGATCTCACAAGCTGTTCCCTAGGTCTCACAAGTTCTTTCCAAGATACTGCTGAAAGCTATCTTGACAACCTCGCAAAAGGCTGTTTCCAATATATTCTATATCCCCTAATTTCATGTTTTGACTCCTGTGGTATGCATTTCTGAAACTTCTAATAAATCCAGTCAAAAACATCTTAATTCCTCTGTCAAATGGTCAATACGATATTGGTTTTTTATGTGACATTCCAAGTTGCAATGTTCATATTATTTAAAGCACATAAATTGTTATAACCTCAGGAAAAGCAATGGTTTGCAAACCAGTGAAGAACGGAGACCAACACATCTTGTCAAGTGTACACGAAGCGCTTAAGCTGGCTTAGAACCGGGCAGCAAATTATCCCGGGTACCTTCAGTATGAATGAAGATTCTTTGCAATCATAGACCCATTTCGGTCACGATATGGTTTTTCACACTCGGCGATGCTCTTCTATTTACAATAGTTGAAATCCTGAACAAGGAATCTAAAGCCTATTACCTCTGACTCTGTATTCGTGCCTGCAAACATTACACTACCATGGAAAAACAGCCAATAACAGATATCTTAGCTAGGAAGAGGTTTTTCAGTCCAAAAAAGCCCACCAAAACAAACAAAACCCACAAGAATTATCTATCAACGAGTATCCAGTTCAAATGCTGTGTCGTTTACTAGCTATAATTTCCGTGAAGGGCACCACTCGTCAAGGTCATCCTCCAGTGCTGTTTGCATTCACGGTTCTGGTTAGGCAAACTCGTTGAAGGTCCAACCTGACGCCACTATGAGGCCACGCAAGCAGGATCTTCCTTTCGGGGATAGGGACGGAGGAAAGAGTTTATGATGGAACGGATACCCTAAGCCATTTCTCAACACCGGAACAGCTCCAATTTTTTATACCCAGTCTATCATCCTCAGAGCATTTCCCGTTGTATTTCCAAATTAAGTGTAGCTTAATCATTGACATTTTTTGGCTCATCAGCAAAATAAAGATTTATTTTTTTTTCCCTAAGTGAAATGGAGTCAAAATCTTTTGTTTCCAGCTACTAAAGCTGTATTTTCTTCTTTGTGTCTTTTTTGCTATTTTGTTGTTTTTATAGCATTACTATTTATACACTAAATTACTATTTTTTTTTAAATGAAAGTATTAAAATGCAACATGAGTTTATAGATACTGCGTTGTTTATGTGTAGCGAAAAATTTTGCGACAGTTCAAGGTGTAGTAAGCATGCATTTACGTGTTCTTCAGATAAAATATATGTTCTGAAAATTATCTCTATGTTTTATCCCAATTTAATGAACATACAGACCATCTAATTGTTCAAAAACCTCTACGTCTCCAAATGCATACCTAGGATATATCTAATCTCAACTGTTAGAAAACAGATTCAGTTTTTTGCTGCAGGTTTGAGCAACGTGCTAATAGCATACGAATTGCAATGTCGAAGAAATGAGGAATATTCCCAAACAATGCTCTGCAAAAATAACTGTGCCCAAAATCCTGGACGCTACAACGCGTGGTGACCTACCATATTGCTGAACCTGATAGAAGCCATTTGGCTTGTTTTGGCATCAACTTCAAACGCAGAAGTTGATACAAGCAGATTTTGAAATTAGGGCATTTACTTTACGAACAACCTAATTTTTTCAAGATACACAGTGTCCAGCATACACTACAATCAGCTTGTATCTCTACCTTTTAATTGTATTACATATTTACTTAATAATTTCATATTTTCCAGGCAGCTCAGCCCACAGGAGTAGTTATGATGGAAGGTTTGCAAGTTTCTCGGACCTCAACACCAGAAAAGGACTATGCAATTACTCTTTCCAAATCTGGTGTAATGAAACATATTCTTGCAGCTGATGACGAAAACACAGCCAATCATTGGGCTGCATGCTTATTTCAAGCAGCTGCATCGGCAACACAGGTTATTTGTTTTGGTTTTGCTGTTTGTTTTTCTTTTCTCCACAATTCAACACCTACTTTGTAGGTGTTAAATAAACATCTTTCAAAACAGCAAGAAAATTCGGGAAAACAACCCGCAGAAAACTGAAAAAATCTGTGGAAGGACCTTCAAAAGAACCAGAGTTTTCTTTTAATTTTATACGAGGCAGGCCAATTTTTTTACACGTACAGGAAGATCCAGTGAAAGTGAGGGGGGGATCCTCCTCGTCTTTGCTTGGGTAAAATTTTATTGTTTGCAATTTTTACTTCGTTTCAACAAATATATCGAGTAAAAAAAAGTATTTGAAACTCTACCTTGGAAATTCCTTCCCGAAACTTTCCCCTCTCTTTTCCCATTTTAGTCCTGAATTACTGGTTCTGCCAAGATTATTCTCTCTTGTAAAGAATTTGATTTAATAGTGTTTTCATGATATCTTTTAAAGAAAAGTAAAGATCATGATTAAAACCAAATACGAATAGAATTCACTTTAATATCTCAAACAGCATCATGCCGCTGAAATATGGTGATTTCTGTCATTTTTTGCCGCAAAACCAGAATTTTCACCCAACTGGGACCAAAATCCATTGAATGAAGATTCTGAGATGAGCACGCCTAGAACTATCGAAAGCTATTTAAATATCCACCCAGTTTCTGAGGTCTACCAAATGGTGTTGCTTTCTTCTCTAAGCACATACTCAGTCTCGACCAAATTGCTATTATTTAGAACGTATATACAGTATTATTAACGGTTATACAAGATTAAATCACTGAACAGTAGCTATGGGGGAAGAATGGAAGGTCAGAGGGACCTTAGAAAGGAGAGGGGGCGTCCTCCCCTTTGAATTGTCCCAAACTTTCTAAGATTTTGTGAGAGGATTTTCCGATAAATTCAGATTTAGCCTCTAGCCTTCTCTCTTTTGAAATAATTTATTTTGACTAAAGCATTTTTGTTGAAATATGTTTAGCTTAGAAGTAACAGATTGCATTCTTATGATACTTAGATACTTATTATACTTATGATACTTAGACGATGCTGCAGAGACTCCTCAGAATAAGTATAGGGCGATTGTAAAATTGTAGACCATTGTAGGCTATTTTCTATATAAATCTGTTATTGTTGGTAAAGTCTATTATTAATTTTGTTTGCTTCAGTGGAGCAATGTTTCAAGGTGGAAGGTCGCGTATTCTCCAGGAGCAATATTTTTCCTAGAAATCCTTCCCTAAAATCTTAACGCAACGAAGTCCCCTTTTGCATATTCTATAGTTTTTTTTTCAGTATAACATACTATGTTTAATAGGATACTAAGTTAACAGAAATTAAATAAAAATGACAAGCTTTTCAATGGAACATAAATATCGACATTAAAAATCAAAACGAACAGAAGTTATCCTGTATTTTAGGGAAGCTTTCACCCCCCCCCAACTCCCACTTTTTACGCTAAAGCTTATTATTTATGCAGCAATGCCTCTATTATATGCCTCTTATTATATCCTCTAATAGAAGAGCAATAGGATAAAATCTCATTTGTCTTTTCCTAGTGGTTTGACAATTGAAAAGTTTATTTTTGCTTTAAACAACAGAACTTTTGATTTAAATGTTTTGAAAACAATCGGCAAATTGAATCACATACAATTGCACCCTAAAGTGTGTTAATTTAATTACTAGTTACATTTTGACAAGAAGAGCAATTAGTTGAGAATGAGAAGGTTCTAACATGAAGAACCTCCTAGTATAAAGGTTCAACGACATTCTAATATGCAGAATGATTTATGTTCGTTTTGAGTTATAACGTAAGTCTTTGCTTTCATTTGAAAAAAAAAATCCTTAAGAAAACTACTGTTGTCCAGTATTTAATCTAGTATGTCGGGCATTTTGTTCAGTTATCTAAACTTTAGTCCAGTGTTATTTTTAGTCGAGTTTAACTTATATTTGACTTCTCAACTTCCTCCTTCTTTATAGCAGCATGATGGTCAAGGAGGATCAAAAATAATTCTTCGTATTCGGTTATTTGGAGATGTTTATGCTTTGAATATACGCTTTGATAGGTCCTCGTGTGGCTCTATGTTAACGAGTGATGTATTATCTTTTCGAGTCAGGGTTTTAACTTGAAAATAATGACTTTAACTTTTTATTTTAGCATGACATATGGATGTCTGCCGTGAGGAGGTGCATCCAATCTTTTCCAGATCAAATTACAAGTCCAGACTGCCAGGGTATCTTGTCAAAACTGGGTCATAGAGTCAGAGTGTGGACAAAATATTATTGTCTACTAAAAGATGCTTGCCTTTATTTTTATAACAACAAGGAACCCTCCAACGCCATTGGTAATTAATTTTTTTTTGCCAGTTTTTTAAACATATTTTAAATGTCATTTATTTATAACCATTACGCACACAGTAAGAAGACCATTTCGAGATAAATTATTGTAAAACAGATAAAATAAGTTGAAATATGCATATTTGAGCCTAAAAATGTAATTTTTTGAGGGATAGACTCCCTTATCTATTGGAAAATCCTCTAATTCTAACCCACTGAATTTGGGAGCGTGTGCATCAAGGACTCGAAGTGTATCTTTCCGGCGGTACAGACGACTTTGCTACAAGCCTAAAGTCACAACTTGCACCGGAAAGACCAGATACCAGAGCTTTAATTGCGTCAAAATCATGGGGGAGGGGAGGCAAGGTTGGAGCCAATTTTCCCAAATCAAGTAAAAATGATTGTAAAAACTAAAAAAATAAACCGTTTGTTTTTTTTTAAACCAGTATTTTTAGTTTTTTTTTAAACCATAAAAATACTATTTAGTACTTTAACAGTACTATAAAGGTACTTTATAGTACTATATAAAGGTAACCTATAGTACTATAAAGGTAAATATGTACTAAAATTCTGATCTGTTTCTAATAATGCTTGAATTATGCAGGTTTATCTTAGTTTTGAGAAGATTTGGAAGAAACTAAATTTCAGCTGTGTGGGGGGGGGGCAAATTGTGGTCTGGTGCGGAAAACCAAGGTATGGGATGGGCAGTTTCCCCCCCCCCCCTCCCTGCCCCATAGCAAATTACGCTCTTGCCGGATACTAATATTATTCAATTCATTAACCCAGATCTATGCATTCGCCAATCAAGGATAATTATATTGCTTAGACTTTTGTTAGAAAATGACTTAGGTTTGCTTGAAAAGTAGGGGAATTTTCCTATTTCCTTATGTTTCTGAAACCTTTTAAAGCATTTTTCACACAAAAAAATGGAATGCCACTTTCAGAACTGTAATTTGATAAATTGAGAAAGCTAGATCCCAGCAATCAAATGATAGCTAAGTGTTGTGACGTTTAAAACACAGAACTGCAGGATAATAACATTCCAGGGCTTGCAAAGGGAGTATGTAAAATTAATAAGCCAATAAGCTTTAGAATTTCTTAAGTGTTGCATATAAGCCATATCGTTATCACAGAAGTTTGATTTCAGATCCTCCAGTTCCGAAGTCTCGGTCTCCTAGTCTCAACTCTCAACGCCACTGTGTGTGGCTTATGGGTCTAAACAACATTGTAGTTGTAGGTCTCAAGAACTCAACAACAGAGTACACTCAAATCTCAATTCAGCGTCTCAACAGTTTAATTCTGATTGGTTACTCAATTGGATACTCAATTTTCAATTCCAAGTTTCAATACCACGACACTTTGTTAAAACCGGATTAGCCATATTGATAATAATTATACAAAAGCTAGATTCTTCACTGGGATATCTCTAAATTTTTAGAATATGTTTATCAATATTTTAGTTTTGTTAGGGTTATGATCAGAGTAATATATATCTTTTTAATAATAATTTATTTACTTATTTATTTATTTCCCTCAAAATTGAGAAGTAGATAAAATACATAAATAAAATTACAAAATAAAAATGTAATACTTCCACAAACGAAACAAAGTAATGATTTTAAATGGCCTTAATAATATAACTGAATAAAATACCTAAAAAAATCAAATTTGATTGAAATTCTGGAGAAAGAAGGGAAAACTTCATTATCGTCGATAAGATTAAATAAAGCAAAAATAAATGGAAGATTATCGAAAGTGTGAAAAAAGTAGTCATCGCCCTTTTTTGTTCTATTCTTGTCAACTGCAATCCGTGTTCGAAGACGGGTTGTTCACGGCTCAGCGGTTTCGAACACGGGTTGTTCTCATCTAGTGCATCAAGCGTTTTCACAAAGCGGGTTCTCGAGGAAAACACGGGGTTGAAACTTCGAACCCGCTGAAACTAGACGAAACTAGACGAAAACAACCCGTGTTCGAACCCGCTGAGCCTGAAAACGCGGCTAAAGTGTCCTGTTTAAGTAACAAACGAGATCATGCTTCATGGATATGCCGGTTTCGGGTATTTTGACTCATAAAACACCATATTGGGTTGGAATAGGAACCGAATGTTATCGCGTAAAAATTCTAAACACTATTGAAATGGTATTTATATATAACATACTAGAGAGACCATACTGGTGTGTGGTATACCGTTGACCCCACTAAACATACAAGCAGTTCGTGAAAATGAACCGTTATTATGGACCTTCTATATAATGAAACTGACGGCAATAAAGTGTCAAATAGGTGCACACCATCTATTAGGGGATTCCCCATCAAAAGAGGGGGTGACAAATTCCCTTTCATTGCAGAGACAATAGCTTATTCTGGAAGAATATACTTTATTTTGAAAATCAGATACACTAAATGACGTCTTTTTTCTCGAAACAGTGTTCTACAAAAGGGAAACTTCGATGTAAAGAGTGAAGTTTCAAAGAGCAGTAGCCCCCCCTCAGATTTAGGGTAACCCTGGGCATGGTATTTAAAACGATAAAAAATCACATAAAAAATCATAAATAAGTAAAAAAAAGCGACAATAAAACTGCAAACGAACAAAAATTATTATGCCTGTAAGGTAGGCTTCTCAGACCTTTGCCCTATACGCTGAAGATTCATAGTGCTTTACTGAAAGAATTTATGAGTACAACAAATGTACTGATTGGTAATCGTATGAGTTTATTTACCAATTATCTTTATTTTGTGTAAAGCAAATGCGCATTAGTAAGTTCTTCTACTCCTAGTGTATTATGAAATAACTTTTTACCCTTCCAATAGGTCTTGTTTTCAGCAGCCTTTTTTAAAGTATTAAATAAAAAAAAAGTTTTTTTTAACTGAAAGTAGGGAGCGACGTTAAAACTTAAAACGAACAGAAATTATTCCGTATATGAAAGGGGCTGTCCCCTCCGCAACGCCGCGCTCTTTAAGCTAAAGTTTTTTATTGTTTTCAAAAATAAAGTTGCGAGACAGAGTCAAACTTTAGTGTAAAGAGCGAGGTGTTGAGGAGGGGACAGCGCCTTTCATATACGGAATAATTTCTGCTCGTTTTAAGTTTTAATGTCGCTCCTTACTTTCATTTAAAAAAAACTTCTTTTTTTATTTAATTTCTGAAAGTTTTTGAATTAATGCAGCTTTGATTTTGGGTCACCGTCCATGAATAATTAAAACAAAATTTGCATATTAATTTTACTTTTTTTTGCTAAATGACTGTCTCGAAATTTTGTTATGACGTAACTTACGAATTTACTTACGTAACGAACTTCTATATTCGTATGTTTTAATTACGTATATTAGGGAGTTCGCCCCCTACCTCGCTCTTTACGATAAAACTTGAATTTTGTTCGAATCACAAACCCCTGAATCACAAAGGCCGGTTAATTAGAATAAATAGCTGTTTTGAAAGTACTAAAAAAAACTTTAGCGTAAAGAGCGAGGTATTGACTTGGGGGTGTACCCGTCATATACGTAATAAATTCTGTTCGTTTTAAGTTTTAATGTTCGCTCTTTACTTTCAGTTGAAAAAACTTGTTTTTTTATTTAATTTCTGATCATTTTTTAAATAATACTGGGAAATCCAGCGCCCCCTTCATAGAAATCTCCCTTCACCCAAGGAAACATGCTCCTTGAAAAGATACTCCCCCGTTAACCCCTCCTCCGACCCTCCCCCCCACCAGAAAAAAATCTCTCCTGAAAACGTCTGTATACTTCCCATTAACCAGCAGTATGTGTAAACAAGGGGTTGCAGCCCTTCCCCCGGGAACTGTGGGGGATTAAGTCATCCTCAAAGACATTTATTATATTTTCGACTATGTTGAAAAAAATTTTGATTGGGTAACTTTTGGAAAAAAATGAGCTTGGGAGGCGGCCAAGTTGCCCTCCAATTTTTTTTTGTAACTTAAAAAGGGCATTAGAACTTTCAATTTCCAATCGAATGAGCCCTTAACGATATTCTAGGACTACTGGATCTATAAGATCACCCCTGGGGAAAAAAAAAAAATAAACACGCATCTGTGATCTTTCTTCTGGCAAAAACTACAAAATTCCAAATTTTTGCACATAGGAGCTTGAAACTTCTATAATAGGGTTCTCTGATACGCTGAATCTGGTGGTGTGATTTAGATGAAATCATATATGTATATATATATATATATATATATATATATATATATATATATATATATATATATATATATATATATATATATATATATATATATATATATATATATATATATATATATATATATATATATATATAGATGTGTGTGTGTGTGTGTGTGTGTGTGTGTGTGTAGATGTGTGTGTGTGTGTGTGTGTGTGTGTGTGTAGATAGATGTGTGTGTGTGTGTGTGTGTGTGTGTGTGTGTGTGTGTGTGTGTGTGTGTGTGTGTGTGTGTGTGTGTGTGTGTGTGTGTGTGTGTGTGTGTGTGTGTGTGTGTGTGTGTGTGTGTGTGTGTGTGTGTGTGTGTGTGTGTGTGTGTGTGTGTGTGTGTGTGTGTGTGTGTGTGTGTGTGCGTAAAAAAAAAAAAAAAAAAAAAAAAAAACGCAAAAAAAAAAAAAAAAAAAAAAAAATAATTATAAATATTTTTAAAAAAAAAAAAAAAATTAAAAATTATAAAAAAAAACATACAATAACAAATAATATTATTAATAACAAAAAAAAAAAAAGAGAGAGAGAGAGAGAGAGAGAGAGAGAGAGAGAGAGAGAGAGAGAGAGAGAGAGAGAGAGAATGTGTGTGTGTGTGTGTGTGTGTGTGTGTGTGTGTGTGTGTGTGTGTGTGTGTGTGTGTGTGTGTGTGTGTGTGTGTGTGTGTGTGTGTGTGTGTGTGTGTGTGTGTGTGTGTGTGTGTGTGTGTGTGTGTGTGTGTGTGTGTGTGTGTGTGTGTGTGTGTGTGTGTGTGTGTGTGTATATATATATATATATATATATATATATATATATATATATATATGAAATCAGCATAAAAGGTAGATCCTTTTGAAGTGTCAATGGGTATCAAAATTCAGTTTTTTAGAATTTCGGTTACTATTGAGCCGGATAGCTCCTTACTTATATAGTTCGTTATCACGAACTGTTTGATTTGGAGCAAAAGTCCAAATTTAACGTAAAGAGGGGAGACTTGAAGAGGAGGAAGTCCACCTCATATACAGCATAATTTCTTATTGTTTTAAGTTTTATTATTGCTCTTAATTTTCATTCGGAAAAACGTATTTTTTATTATGCTGCTAGTTATAGAAGCAACATGGTTCAATCCCACTTTCTAGGACTAGAATGAAAGAAAGGTTAATATGACTGGGCCATGTTTTACGGATTAAGGATGAAAGATTGGCAAAAGTTGTGATTTTTTTTTTATTTCCCTCCGTAGCGAAAAGAAAAGCAAGTCGTTCCAAAATGGGGTAAGAAGAGGTCATAATTGAGTATTTAAATGAATTCGAGACTTGTGGGAGGGGATAAAGAGTTTTAAACAGATTGGGATGGAGAACAAGTTGGAGCCTCTTTATTGAGTTTTGCTGGCTTGGGACTGCAGGGATCTCTTAGCAGTAGTAGCAGTGGTAATTTCAGGACAAAATCCGAATCATAAGAAACCATGGGAAAATGACGTGCAATCCTTTTGTGACAGAATAATGCGATCTTATAAAGGATAAGTTAAAGTAGCTTGTGTGAAGTTTGAATGGTCACGATGCATAAATTCATTTCAGGTGTAGTGTTTCTGCATGGATACCGGGTCCAAAGTAGTACTGGAGGAGGAAGAAGACTAGGATTTGAGCTTCTTCCGTCTGATCCTCGTCATAGACATTTTCATCTTAGTGCTGAGAGTGACTTCGACCGAAAAAGGTAATGTTTTTCTTTTATCTCATCATAGGCATTTCGTGTTCATTATATATAAATTCTGACTGAATAAATTGTAAAAACAAACAGTAAAAATAAAAATAATATTCCGTCTATCTAGGGCCAAACGAAAAGCAGGTCGTCAGCAAATGGGGTGGAAAGAGGTCATAAGAAATCATTTACGCCTGTGGTTATCAGACCATTAATGATGTTCTAAAAAGCCCTCCAATTCCCTATATCATGATAGCGATATTTGCTATATGGAGTCTGAATTGTGTAGAGTTTTCAGAGCATATAAATGCCCTGAGGTAAACTAGTCTTGCAATTGAAAAGGAAAATAATTTCCTATTTGTGGATAATTAGATTTACAAAGAGATAATTATTATAATTTTGAGCTTATCGTAAACGAGAAATAGCCGTCATCTATTTTTTTGTCCCCAATACATGGGTGGAAGAAGACACACACAAATTCTATATCTTTACTGTACGTCCCTTGTTTTTCACGCAAATTAAAGAACGAATAAAAAACTACAATGTAAAATTAGCTTTTAAAAACTCAACTAACTGTGAGATGTTTGTTGAATACTAGAAAAGATTTGATACCGAAAAAACATACAGAGGGACTACAGATATTTGGTTCATACGTTGTGGAATATTTATCTGGTCCGCTGGATCATAATGGACAGTCTGATAAAACAAAGTTAATTGCCAATTGTTTTGCTATTTTAAGAAGCTTTAAGCAAATCATAGGAATTAAAAAATTTACTAAATAAAGAAATGAATCTGAAAATAACAAACGGGTCTATGGCCAGTAATGGAAACGAAGAGAACAAAAATCAAATTAATATTTCGCCCGTATAAAACAAGGTATGAAAAACTAAAGCATAGAAAAAGCGTTTTCTGTATAAAAAAAGGAATCTAAAACTAAAATAATATAAATAAAAATATATATAAATATATACATACTAACTAATATATATATATATATATATATATATATATATATATATATATATATATATATATATATATATATATATATATATATATATATATATATATATATATATATATATATATATATATATATATATATATATATATATATATATATATATATATATATATATATATATATATATATATATATATATATATATATATATATATATATATATATATATATATATAATTGCCAGCTACCCTCATAAAACCAGAAAAGAAATTTACATAAATTTACTTTAAAGGCATTACCAATAAAAGATATGAAGGAGATTGTTAATTAAATCTCTTTTCGATAGTTTGATGAGAAAACAAGCCGCAGTCTTTTATAATACTCTTATTAAAGAAGAAAATGTAAATTTGGAGTTAATCACACAAAAGGTTTGAATGTTCAAGGTTAACATGATCGGACGATTTTTGAAACGATTAATGATGGTTAACATTAATGTTCTTAATTTTAGATAATTCTGGAGAAGCAAACCAAAAATACAGTCATTTTTCTAACTTTAAAGATTATAGTTTAAAAGATTAAAAGTTTAAGGATTAAAATATTTCATCCTATCCTAAATCGAAATGAGCAAATGTATATTTCAAAAACGGTGCTTGATTTCCACCAAAGTTAGTATTTAAAAGTTTCTTATCTTGTTGATTATAAATCTGAGGCTACATTTGTAGCATGAAGGTTCAAAGTTAGGATATATTAAGTGAACGTTCCACTAAAGGCGTTTGATTTTTACCCAAGACGATATTCAGGGATTTCTCAGGCTGTAGATGATAAATCGGAGGCTGAATACATAATGAAAGTCAATGGATAAGGATCATAAATTGTCCGAATAGCCCATTTTTCGTACTTGCATTCAAGCCTAAATCAGCATTGTACCTTCTTTCTTTAATTTTCTATGTTCTTTCTTTTACTTTTTCTCTTGTTCTTTCATTATATTAGTTTAAAAAAAACTTTTTCCTCAAAATAAGTTTTTCAAAGAAAAGTAAAGAACTCCATTAAACCAAAAATGAGCAAAAATAAAATCATATAATCTAGCAAGTGTTAAACCACCACAAATCAGCATCGATAAATAAATGTAACCCAAAACGAACAAAAATTACAATAGATAACCGAGTCAAACCCAAAACGAGCAGAAATTTACATAAGTTGGGCTTAAAACCCCTATGCCTTCCCAAGGCCAGAACATAATTTGCACTTTACTGAAAAAATATTAATGTTTTTACTTTTATAACTTTAATCAATAAAATAATATTAACATTTCGATTACTAAATATCAGTATATATATATATTAAACTGACAATGCAGATTCATTTTTATTCATGCACATTCATTAGATATTCAATCCAGAAAAGAATTGAATATCTATAACAAAAAACAATCGTTGGCAGAGGTTCAAAAAGCGATTTTGACATTTTATATCTATGTTCTTTTAACTATTTGCACAAATCCTCATCCTCCCCTCCCCCCTCCAAAAAGAGAAAAGATACATAATATATACGAGTTTATTTTTCTTGATTTTTCCGTATAGATTGCAGCATTTCCGAAACAATACCGTTTGAGGAAAATGCAACTTCTTTCCCGAATAGATTCTAGTTTTTAACAGTTTTACCTGGCTTTCAATATGAAGCTTCTCTTCTAGACCTTACGAATGGGCTTGGGAAGATGCCTGGTTGAATTTTCCTTTTTCCATAGCAGTTTCTTAACGAAATACATGAATTGAAATAATCCAATTGCCTCATTTTTGTGTCTGTTTCTTTGTTTGTTTGCTATTTATTCCAAAGCAGGCTGAAGGTCAAAGGTGAGGGTGGGGCGTAAAAATTGAACTTTCTTTCCCTTCGTCAGTACTGTTACATTTAACCTATTTACATCGTCCAATTCAGCAGTGGCTATCACGCCAGCTTTAACCGCAGTCGGGTTCTGACTCTATGCTAAATGGGTCAATATTTTGATTTTTTTTTTTCTTAAATTTTGCTTTTGTTGCTGGAAACGGTGGGAAAAGGCAGGAGATCGTCAATAAATGGAATTTTTTGATGGGTGGAAGAGGTGGGTTTGAGATGAGTAGTATGCTGACACAGTGACATGGGGAAAAACTAAAAAATTAGAGATGTAACACCGAAATAATGTAGTAAACCATTAAAAAGACTCCTTGAAACGCTGTACAGTATCTGCTTGTTTAAACTAGTCTCCAATCTAACGCAAGTTAATTTGTATTTTTTCCTTTTATTTCCTTTTATTCAGATGGTTAGCTGCATATCATTTCCTTTTTTCAGATGGTTAGCTGCACTAGAATACTCAATAGACCGTTGGATTTGCATTGGATAAGAGGGTTGTCTAAGTTCCTGCAATAATACTCTTTTATGTTCATTGTTTAAATTCCTGATTACGTTCAAAACTACTGAATGTGCCAAAGTACAGGAGGTTCTAGTCTATTATTTGTATTGTGCCAAAACTTCTAATTTATTTATTTTGTTTTAAATTAGCTATGTGAATACAGGTTCATTTGAAATTCAAGTTTCATCGGTGTTCTTTTTTTTATTTTGCCTGTTAATTCGCAGCTATACTTTTTTTTTATTATTATTATTAGCAATAGAAGAAGCATTAATTTGGATACCTCAAGAAATTTAATTAAGATCTTCAACTGTTTTATTTAATCAAATTAATACAACAAAAACAATTACATCACAATGGAGAGTGGGTCTCGAGAGGTTGTATATATGAACAAAAACATTCGTATGTCTCAATATAATCTTGATTGTAACGAAAAAGAACATGGCTAAATAAAAAGTAGAACGTGAAAAAAAAGAAATACTGAAATACTGGGGAAGTGGGTCACTGGAGGACACCTCAACGCAGGTACATGACGAAAAACAAAGAAATTTTTTAATTCATATATTTTAATATTCCATCGTCGTAGTTATTCCATCGTCGTAGGTCAACAAACAATCTTTAACATTTCTCTTCTTTACTTCAGCTGAGATTTTCAACTGGAGGATATATTTCTGGGGTTGTAAGTGATAAATCCTCATTCCTCTTTAAAAATGAGGCCAACCAGGCTTTTTTATGCACTTGTTTCTTTGACCAGTCTAGGGGATTAGCGACGGGGGTCGTGACAACTGAATCAGGCCTTGACATTATGCTAAACTCCTATTAAATATTGTGTTTCATCCTTTTACTAGGTTCCAGCTAACAGAAAGTCAAAGCCTTTTTCCTGTGTGTAATTTATATGTACAAAAGAAAGTTTTTCCCTTTTACTGAGTAAAAAATACTTATTGTCAAGGATTCTTCTGTGTGTTTCTACCCCAAATACCAACGTTTTAGAGACAGAGTTGGTTCAGACAGACATAAAATGTGCGAACCAGCCCTCGATTGATATGTCCATCCCATCCCCATGAGTCTTCTTGCGACAATTAAGTAATGTGATATTTTTCAAATAGATGGCACCCAATCAGCTCGTCTAAAATCTTCCTGTGTGATCTACCTCTGATCTAAAGGATCCTATTTCAAATCCAACAGCCTAGGCCATTCTATTGAGTTGCATATACGCTTGAAAAAAATTTATGATAGAAAAAAACATTGCAAAAACTTGTAAAAAACACTTGCAAAACACTTTGCAATAAAAAACCATTTGCAAAATAGGATTCAAATGGCTGCGCGTATCTAGATCCAAACTACTGATAATAAGGTAATAGATGGTGCATATATCTTGATTTTATTAGAATTTTTGCTAAGCCACTGTGGCTTAGCGAACTTGGCCACTTGACTGTCCAGACCAATCCCATGTCCAATTCAATCCCGGCCGACCCAACCCAGACCCTCCTTGATCTAGCCAGTAATTCTAATGAATTACGCATCTGGATAAAATGAGATTTTTTTTTTTTGTATAAAGAAGCTTTTGGTAGATATCTGATAATTGTAAATCTCAAATTAATATCATTTAATGATTTTGAAGTACACTAAAATACACCAATTTAAAAGATAATATTTCCCATACAATGTTTAAAATAGAAAACATAAAAAAACAATAAAAGTAAATAAACTTCTGAACCCACTTTAGGTCTATTCATACCTAAAAACTGCGAAATTCTAAGATTGTTCTTTTGGTTGCTTCAAAACAATGAAGTTATTAGGGTGGCATCACAGTTTTGTCAGTGTCGCCACGTTGAACTGTGAAAACAAATAAGCAAAACTAACTAGTTAAATTCGGCAACGCTTTTTTGTCAAACGCCTTATACGGTCATGCGGATCAGTGGTAGTTCTCGTCATAATAAAAGGTAAGGCACTAAACATATAAAAATCACAGCCATAGCCATCGTCATACAAATTTATATGTTGACTCAAAATATCACAAACAAAGTCAAACTAAAACTTAAGACATTGAAATATCCCAAGTATCTGTAAAAACAAAAAATTAGAATAATTAACTCCAAGTTCAAGTTAAAGAAAAAAAAATCTTTAAAGTCAACAACGAATAAAAAGAATAATGAACTAAAACAAATAAATATGTAAAATTATTGACGAGTTAGTGTAGTATTAAAAATCTTGACAAACGAGGGAACAAAACTATTTGCGTAAACTATTTGCTATATGTCGTGCTGGTACCGGCTGAGTTTTAGGTACCAGTTCAGCTACGTATCGCGGGAGCCGTTGGCAAGAAGGGAGATGCTCGGGGGAGGGAAAGATTTCACGAAGCCGGGGATTTGCCAAAAAAAAACGATACCAAATTTGAAACACAATTCATCATGACATACCGAAAGAGAAAATTGTTTTAAAAGGGAGCAATAAGAGACTTTGGGAAATTTAGAAACTACCAGAAGAGCTCAGTAATGGATCCTTTCCAGTCCAGGTGGTCCCTCTGGTCCGAAGTCAGACCGTAATGCCAAACGGGACTTACTTACTTGTGCTTGCTACGGGACCAGACGTGAACACCTCACCCGGCATTTGGAAGATTCCTTATGGTTGACTCCCATTTGTTGCGATCTTATGCCAGCTCTTCAAAAAACTGGAGCCAGCAGCTCTCCCACTTTTTGCCAAACGTCTGAAATCCAATAATCGTATCGAGGTGATTTCTGACTGTTGCCCACCAACTTTATCAATTGACCAGCCAGGCGTCTGCACCAATCTGAGAGAGGGGCAGGTAGAAGTACTTGCTTGATGATGCGGTCATGGGTCCTCTCATGACATGGCCAAACCAACGCAGTCTTCTTTGTTTGACAATCGTGGCTATGGACTGGATGCTACAGGAGCCGTGACGCACATCAGCATTTGAGATTCCGCCGGAGTATCGAATCCTCAGGATTTTTCGTAAACAGCGGTGGTCAAAGACTTCCAAATAATGGATATGTAGTGCCTTCAGTAGCCAGGTCTCAACTGCATAGGATAGAACACACCTAACTGCCACTTTGTAGACATAAATTTTTGTCTTAAAACTGATCTCCCGTCGGTTCCACAAATGGCGGCTAAGTTGTGAGAATATGGCTTGTGCTTTGTTGATTCTGTTCTGTACGTCAAGGTCACAGCCTCCACAAGAGTCTATTAGTGAGCCAAGATAAGTGAAGCTATCGACTTTTTCCAGTTCCTGTCTGTAAAGCACAAGCTGATAATGCAACTGTATATTTAGGTCCATAACTTAAGTTTTGAGCATATTGATCTTCATACCCAACAGGTAAGAGAAATATGCTATTTCATTTAGCATTTCTTGGGCAGTTGCTGGATCAACAGTAAGAGTAACAATATCATCCGCGTAGTCCAGGTCAGACACGTTAATGCCCAATCCCATAATGACACCATCAAAACTCGAGAGTCCTCTTTCTAGAACCCAATCTATACAGTAATTAAACAAAACGGAGGACAATATGCATCCTTGTTTTACACCGTTATCCACTTTGAAGACCTAAGTTTCTTCACCCAGCATTCTTGCAATTACTTTGCAATGGTCATAGACAGTCTGCAGCAGCTCTATAAATTCAACCCACAGTGTTACAGAGTCGAAAGCAGTGACGAACTCCAGAAACATATTAATTAAAGGGAGATTGTGGCGTTCGCACTGTTGCAGAATGAGACGAAGGGTGAAGATCTGGCTATTGAACCCTCTCCCTCTATGAAATCTGCACTGATTTTCACGCATCCGGCTCATCTCTTGCTCCCTCGAACCTTTTGAGCAAAATCATCGCAAATACTTTGTTGGCCATGTCCATCAGTGATATCCCTCTGTAGTTACGGCTGTCACATTTGTTCCCCTTTTTAAATACTGGGATTATTAATGGCACTTATCAATTACACGGGAAGGTCTTTTATCTCCCATATAAGAATGAAGAGGGGTTCCGCTAAAACATTTGGAGACGCCTTGTAGACCTCAGGGGGAGACCACCTTCGCCAGGCGACTTATTAGTTTTAAGCCGTTTAGCCACATTTAGTATTTCTGAAGTTGAAGGCGGAGCCATGTCAATTTCATACGGTGGTTTTTCAGCTGTTAATGGCAGTATCATCGACCTATCTTGCCCATCTGTGTTAGGATTAAGCAGGTTTTTAAAGTGATTTCTCCAGTGATCAGGTTTACCTTGCACGTCAGGAATCGTGTTACATTGATTGTCTATTAAGGGACCGACGATAGGAGACTTTTTTCTGGTTGTTTCTTTGAGTTTTCTGTACAACTTCCTTGTGTCACTATTTATGGCTGCTTTTACCGTATCTAGGGCGACCTCATTCCAAAATTGCTGGTGGTCCCGACATAAGCTGGTTTTAATCTGTTAACGTAATGATCTTTCTTACTGCGGTTGATGCGTTTGATGCCTGTCGTCTAGCCTCAATTAGTTGTACAGTTTTATCTGAGATATAATCTTTTCTCAGCTTTGCAGGAGCATAGACGATAGCTTCGTCAGCCATCTTTTCAGTGGTGTCCCGGAATTGTTTCCGTAGGGTGGTGGGATTTTCATGACAGTCTGTCAGGTTTGAAAACTGGTTCTGTAACTTCAGGCAGAAGTCTTCTTTCACTGATTGAATTTTTAGTTTCTCCGCGTCTAACTTCCTTTTCGAGGGTTGCCTCTTCCTCACACTCGCCTTGAGGAGTATCTTTGTCCGTTTATCTTGCCAAACAGGACAAGCATATTATACCAGCAGTTTAAAAAATTTAAGGAAAATACGTAGTAAGCGGGGGGTTGGGACACCATGATCATCAAAGAGTTTGAAAGAAATGATACCTAGGTTGCTCGTTTAATCATCTCCTGCCTCTGTTTTGCCCTCTTCAGGTCATCTGTGAGATATATTCCTAAGAGTTTGATATCCATGATGCTGCAACCTGAAGCATTCTGTAAAGCAAAGGACGAATTATCCCTCAGAAAAAAAAGTTACCAGCGATTTTTCGCGATTGACGATCATTTTGCCCTCCTCAGCTTGGCGTGATAAACCCGCCATTATTCTTTCTGCCTCTCTTGAAACACTCTTTTCACACAGCTCCAGTGTGGGTAAATCATCAACGAACTTAAAGCGATCCGACTCACCGTTTGCCAACCCATTTATTATAACCAAAAAAGGAGAGGGCTTAAAATTGTTCCCTGGGGAACTCCACAGTAGATTGGCTGGGGATAAGAAAAGGCTGATTTCTACTTAGTTTTTTTTACTTCTACCTGAAGGAAAACTTGCAACCACTCTTACCAAATATGTTTCAACATTAAAAATTTTCAATAGCTTGCGGGTGAGGGTTCTATGGCAGATCAAATCGAATGCTTTCTTTAGGTCAATCGCAATGAGGTTGACCCAGCTTTCCGGTTCATCTAGATGCTTTAAAATCTTATCAAGTAAAGTAACTAAGTAATGGCTTGTTGAATTTTTTGGAATATTACCAAATTGTTGAGGATCAATGTTATGCAGAATAAAATTTTCTGCCACCCAACGATGAAACTTTCATAGATCTTGCTAAAAATAGAGGTCATCGCAATAGGCCGTACACCAGCAAAATCACAGGCGGCTTCTTTTTCGCGGATAGGGGATATGAATCCCTTTTTCCAGTTTTGTGGGTACTGGCCTGATATTTTAATCTCGTTGAATATTAAAGTTAACGGAGCACTCAAAAATTCAGAAAAAAAACCTAATGTGATTAACAGGAATATTGAATTGTGTAATAATGGTCTTCTTCAGCTTCTTCAATTTGAGACGAACTTGCTATTCCGTAATGATGGGGAAATCCATAAAATCTGGAGATGGATGCGGACAATCGTCCGAGTTTAGTGGTGGAAGTGACTGAACCATTGCTGCCAGGTGAGTGTGTAGGTGATCTGCAGTTTCTTTATCCTGCTCGTCATAGCCAAAATATAGTCCTGTCTGCTTTTTACCTTTCATTTATTTTATCCTTTTGTACTACTGTCCAGGCTTATAATCCAATAAATGATGACATCCTTTTGATGGTACACTGCCGCTGCCTAGTGGGTCATTCTTTTGATTTTATTCTTCAGGATAGTCGGTTCTTTGTGTTTTTTCCCTGAAAAGTTGTCACATTTTTCTGCTTAGCGCTTTGATTTCTTTTGTAACGTATGGACGATCTGCTGAAAACGTTCTGCTAACTTTTTCAGGGAAATATGAATGGTACTTGCGAAGAATTTTCATTGAAAAGCAGTGGCCATTTCATCAGCACTAGCCGTAGAATTTATTCTGTCCCAGTTTTCAGCCGAAACCAAACAATTCACCATTTGTGATTGGCCGACTCCTAGTTCTTTCTGTAGTGTACGTGACCGGACTTTGCTTCTAGGGTGTACCGCAAGGTTGAAGTGGTAGCTTCCTCCTATTTGGGGGCCTTCTGAGGGTTTCCTATAGAACTAAGACATGTTAGTATCTATGCGGTCCAGAGCCGTTTCACCTTTTGTTGTTGGGCAGTTAACTATTTGTTTTGGACCTAACTCTGCTTCCAAGGACTCTAGTCGTAGTTTGTTAGCGGTCACCAAGCAGGAAATTACCACCCTTGGGGTAAACAGGAAGGGTGCGTGAAAATACAGGATGACTGCTCCACCCCGTATAACATTTCTTGGATGAACAGCCATGAAACAGAGATCAGAGTCACCAGTAGGCACTGTAAAGCTCAATGCTGTATTCTGTACCTTTTTTTTGGTTTGACCCCAGCTACTTCTTTTCGTTTTTTTCGGCCACGTCAAGGCAGGTTATATTTTGAATTGAATGAATTTAGGTATAGCAGCAAAAACCAAGCATCCAAGAGAAAATATGTCGCAAAATTCAATTTGAATAAAAATATACCTGTCAGTTGGAATGATTTTACTCAACTAAATTCCTTTGAATTAAAGGTTTCCAGGTTACATCCTTCTTAAATAGATGGCAATGACGCAGATACTTAATAAATCTCAATTTTTGTCTCAATACTTACAATCTACAATTTTTTTAGTGAATTCTTCTGATAATACGCATGGTAGCTTGAAAAATGAGGTCAAGTGTAATCTAGCTCAAACAGCTATTGAAGCATTGCCACGTCCTTAACATCATAATAAACAGTTTTAGTTATAGAATAGTTTTTGCCAAACACTAAAAACTTCTTTTTAAAACTTAAAAAGAAGGACATTGTCAGAAAATCCAGTTTATACAGCACATTTTAGAAAATTAGACCCCAGGGTAAAAAATGGGCTAAAAACAGTACGAGTTTCTAAGATTATTCTTTTGGTTTGTTGAAAATTATGAGGTTATTAAGAGGGTATCATATTGTTGCCAGCGTTGCCACGTTTA
Source organism: Artemia sp. Qi Xiang Cuo (assembly GCF_049724085.1). Lineage (NCBI taxonomy): Eukaryota > Metazoa > Arthropoda > Branchiopoda > Anostraca > Artemiidae > Artemia > Artemia sp. Qi Xiang Cuo. The sequence goes on from NC_142806.1 coordinate 38,987,792, forward strand.
ACCATGAAAAAAAAAAAAACTAATTAGATAAATTTGGTAACGCCTTTTGTCCGTAGCAAATCAGACGTTAACAATCTTCTGATTCCCAAAGACAGCAAGGGAAGTAATATTTATGAATCATATTAATATAATTTTTTCAATTCACTTCACAATGCAATTCACCTATTAATGCCCAATCTCATAATGACACCATCAAAACTCGAGAGTCCTCTTTATAGAACCCAATCTATACAGTAATTAAACAAAACAGTGGACAATAAGCATCCCTGTTTTGCCCCGCTATCCACTTTGAAGGCCTCAGTTTCTTCACCCAGCATTCTTGCAATCAATTTGCAATGGTCATATTAGGCCTTCAGCAGCTCTATATATTCAACCGGCCGTGCTACAGAGTCGAAAGCAGGGACGAAATCCAGAAACAAATTAATTATAGGAAGATTGTAGCGTTTGTACTGTTTCAGAATGAGACGAAGGATGAAGATCTGGTCAGTACACCCTCTCCCTCTGCGAAATCTGCACTGAATTTTAAACGCCCGCTCATCTCTTTTCTCAGCATAATCTTTTCTCAGCTTTGCAGGAGCATAGCCGATAACTTCGTCAACCATCTTTTCAGGGGTGTCCCGGAATTGTTTCCGTAGAGCGGTGGAATCTTGCCTCTTCCTCACACTCGACTTGAGGAGTATCTTTGTCCGTTTATCTTGCCAAACGGGACAAGCATACTATACCAGCAGTTTAAACAATGTAAGAAAAATACGTAGTAAGCGGGGGGTTAGGACACCATGACCATCAAAGAGTTTGAAAGAAAGGATACCCAGGTTTCCTCGTTTGATCATCTCCTGCCTCTGTTTTGCCCTCTTCATGTCATCTGTGAGATATATATTCCTAAGAGTTTGAGATCCATGATGCTGCAACCCAAAACATTCTGTAAAGCAAAGGATAAGTTTCGCGATTAACGATCATTTTGTACTCCTCATCTTTGCGTGATGAACCCGCCATTTTTTTTCTGCCTCGCTTGAAACACTCTTTTCACACAGCTCCAATGTGAAAAAATCATCAATGAACTTAAACTGATCCGACTCACCGTTTACCAACTCATTTATTATAACCAAAAAAGGAAAGGGTCTAAAATTGTTCCCTGGGGAACTCCACAGTAGATTGGCTGGGGATCAGAAAAGGATGATTTCTACTTAGTTTTTTTTACTTCTACCTGAAGGAAAATTTGCAACCACTCTTACCAAATATGCATCAATATTAAAAATTTTCAATAGCTTGCGGGTGAGGGTTCTATGGCAGATCAAATCGAATGCTTTCTTTAGGTCAATCGCAATGAGGTTGACCCAGCTTTCCGGTTCATCTAGATGCTTTAAAATCTTATCAAGTAAAGTAACTAAGTAACGGCTTGTTGAATTTTTTGGAATATTACCAAATTGTTGAGGTGCAATCTTATGCAGAATAAAATTTTCTGCCACCCAACGATGAAACTTTCATAGATCTTACTAAAAATAGAGAACATCACAATAGGCCGTACACTAGCAAAATCACAGGCGGCTTCTGTTTTGCGGATAGGGGTTATGAATCCCTTTTTCCAGTTTTGTGGGTACTGGCCTGATATTGGAATCTCGTTGAATATTAAAGTTAATGGAGCACTCGAAAATTCAGGAAAAGCCTTAATGAGGTCAACAGGAATATTGAGTTGTGTAATAATGGTCTTCTTGAGCTTCTTCAATTTGAGACAAACTTGATATTTCGTGATAATGGGGAAATCAATAAAATCTGGAGATGGATGCGGACAATCTTCCGAGTTTAGTGGTGGAAGGGATTGAACCATCGCTGCCAGGTCAGTGTTTAGGGGATCGGTAGTTTCTTTATCCTGCTCGTCATAGCCAAAATCTAGTCCAGTCTAGTTTTTACCTTTCATTTGCTTTATCCTTTTGTGCTACTGTCCAGGTTTATAATCCAATAAATGAGATGCATCCTTTTGGTAGTACACTGCCGCTGCCTAGTGGGTCATTCTTTTGATTTTATTCTTCAGGATAGTTGCTTCTTTGTGTTTTTTCCCTGAAAAGTTGTCACGTTTTCCTGCTTAGCGCTTTGATTTCTTTTGAAACGTATGGACGATCTGCTGAAAATATTTTGCTTACTTTTTCAGGGAAATAGAAATGGTACTTGCGGAGAAGTTCTCAATGAAAGGATGAAATCATCAGCATTAGCCGTAGAATTAATGCTGTCACAGTTTTCAGCTGAAACCAAACAATTCACCATTTGTGATTGGCCGACTCCTAGTTGTTTCTGTAGTGTACGTGACCGGACTTTGCTTGTAGGGTTACCTCAAGGTTGAAGCTGTAGCTTTCCTCCTATTCGGGGGCCTTTTGAGGGTTTCCTATAGAACTAAGACATGTTAGTATCTATGCGGTCCAGAGCCATTTCACCTTTTGTTGTTGGGCAGTTAACTATTAGTTTTGTACCTAACTCTGCTTCCAAGGACTCTAGTTGTAGTTTGTTAGCAGTCACCAAGCAGAGATACTAACATGATACTAACAGAATGAATTTAGGTGTAGCAGAAAAAACTGAGCATCCAAGAGAAAATTTGTCGCAAAATTCAATTTGAGTTCAAATATATCTATCAGTTGGAATGATTTTACTCAACAAAATTCCTTTGAATTGAAGGTTTCCATGTTAAATCCTTCTTAAATAGATGGCTGTGACGCAGATATTTAATAAATCTCCATTTTTATTTCAGTACTTACAATCTACAATTTTTTAGTGAATTCTCCTGATAATACGCATGGTAGCTTCAAAAATGAGGTCAAGTGTAATCTAGCTCAAACAGTTATTGAAGCATTGCCACGTCTTTAACATCATAATAAACAGTTTTAGTTATAGAATAGTTTTTGCCAAACATATAAAATTTGTTTTTAAAACTTAGAGTCAGAAATAAGAGTTTAAAGAATCAGAAATAAAGACAGCGAAGTGATGCCTGTGATGTATACTCATTTTCTTATTCTGGTTTCATTCCTAATCTTTTGAACATTCTATCAGGAGCTTTTCGCATATTATCTAGATTTTTCTTTTGAATCAAAATCTTAGTGCAAGAATCGTTCCCAACCTCGATTTCAAATCGAACAGAATTTACGCAATACTTATATTGAATATAATCAAAGGTAATGCTCAGATCCCTTTATGTGACTTAAAAATTTAAATTAGAATTCTATATCTCAATTTTTAATATTTTTTTTTTATTAGCTTATAAAACGTCTTTTTTATGGCTAATTAAATTCAAATTACTATAGTTAAATCATGTCACATTGTTTGTGCTTTATTTAAGAAACAGGCCTTAAATTAGAAGTAGCCCATTAGTAAAATTTTATATTCGTGTTCTTAGTGTTTTGGTTACTGTTCTAACTTCTTCAGAAGCTTTTTCAAACGGCTTATCATTTTCAACAATTGTAAATATGCATTTATCGGTCATTCTCTTAGTTTTGTGACGTTTGATATCCCAGACGGTTGGACAAAAATATCTTCTTCTCTTCCTCACACTCGACTTGAGGAGTATCTTTGTCCGTTTATCTTGCCAAATGGGACAAGCATATCATACCAGCAGTTTAATAAATGTAAGGAAAATATATAGAAACCGGGGTTTGGGACACCATGACCATCAAAAAGTTTGAAAGAAAGGATACCCAGGTTTGCTCGTTTGATCATCTCCTGCCTCTGTTTTACCCTCTTCAGGTCATCTGTGAGATATATTCCTAAGAGTTTGATATCCATGATGCTGCAACCCGAAACATTCTGCAAAGCAGAGGATGAGTTGTCCCTCAGAAAAAAAAAGTTACAAGCGATTTTTGGCGATTGACGATCATGTTGCCCTCCTCAGCTTGGCGTGATAAAACCGCCTTTATTTTTTCTGCCTCGCTTGAAACACTCTTTTCACAAAGCTCCAGTGTGGATAAATCATCATCAAACTTAAAGCGCTCCGACTCACCGTTTACAAACTCATTTATTATAACCAAAAAGGAGAGGGCCTAAAATTGTTCCCTGGAGAACTCCATAGTAGATTGGCTGGGGATCAGAAAAGGGTGATTTCTACTTGTTTTTTTTTTACTTCTACCTGAAGGAAAATTTGCAGCCACTCTTACTAAATATGTATCAACATTAAAAATTTTTAATAGCTTGCGGGTAAGGGTTCTTTGGCAGATCAAATCGAATGCTTTCTTTAGGTCAATTGCGATGAGGTTGACCAAGCGTTCCAGTTCATCTAGATGCTTTAAAATCTTATCAAGCAAAGTAACTAAGTAACGGTTGTTGAACTTTTGGGAATATTACCAAATTGTTGAGGATCAATGTTATGCAGAATAAAATTTCCTGCCACCCAACGATGAAACTTTCATAGATCTTGCTATAAATAGAGAACATCATAATAGGCCGTACACCAGCAAAATGAAAGGTGGCTTCTTTTTTGCGGATAGGGGTTATGAATCCCTTTTTCCAGTTTTGTGGGTAGTGGCCTGATATTGTAATCTCGTTGAATATTAAAGTTAATGGAGCACTCAAAAATTCAGGAAAAGCCTTAATGAGGTCAACAGGAATATTGAGTTGTGTAATAATGGTCTTCTTCAGCTTCTTCAATTTTAGACGAACTTGATATTTCGTGATGATGGGGAAATCCATAAAATCTAGAGATGGATGCGGACAATCTTCTGAGTTTAGTGGTGGAAGTGACTGAACCATCGCTGCCAGGTGAGTGTGTAGGTGATCTGCAGTTTGTTAATCCTGCTCGTCAGAGCCAAAATCTAGTCCAGTCTACTTTTTACCTTTCATTTGCTTTATCCTTTTGTACTACTGTCCAGGCTTATAATCCAATAAATGAGATACATCCTTTTGGTGGTACACTGCCGCCACCTAGCGGGTCATTCTATTGATTTTATTCTTCAGGATAATCGGTTCTTCGTTTTTATTTTCCCTAAAAAGTTGTCACATTTTCCTGCTTAGCGCTTTAAATTCTTTTGTAGCGCATGGGCGATATCCTGGAAAAGTTCTGCTAACTTTTTCAAGGAAATAGAAATAGTACTTGCCAAGAAGTTTTCATTGAAAAGCAGTGGCCATTTCATCAGCATTAGCCGTAGAATTTATGCTGCCCCAGTTTTAAGCCGAAACCAAACAACTCATCGTTTGTGATTGGCCGACTCCTAGTTGTTTCTGTAGTGTACGTGACTGGACTTTGCATGTAGGGTGTACCTCAAGGTTGAAGTGGTAGCTTCCTCCTATTCAGGGGCCTTCTGAGGGCGTCCTATAGAACAAAGACATGTTAGTATCTATGCGGTCAAGAGCCGTTTCACCTTTTGTTGTTGGGCAGTTAACTATTTGTTTTGGATCTGCCTCTGCTTCCTAGGACTCTCATCGTAGTTTGTCAGCGGTCACCAAGCAGGAAAATACCACCCGTGGGGTAAACAGGAAGGGTGCGTGAAAATACAGGATGACTGCCCCACCCCGCATAATGTTTATTGGATGAACAGCCATGAAACAGAGATCAGAGTCACCAGTAGGCACTGTAAAGCCCAATGCTGTATTCTGTACCTTTTTTTTGGTTTGACCCCAGCTGCTTCGATTCGTTTTTTTTTTTCGGCCAGGTCAAGGCAGGTTATATTTTGAATTGAATGAATTTAGGTATAGCAGAAAAAACCATGCATCCAAGAGAAAATATGTCGCAAAATTCAAATTGAGTTCAAATATATCTATCAGTTGGAATGATTTTACTCAACTAAATTCCTTTAAATTAAAGGTTTCCAGGTTACATCCTTTTTAAATAGATGGCGGTGACGCAGATATTTAATAAATCTCAATTTTGGTGTCAGTACTTACAATCTACAATTTTTTTTAGTGAATTCTTCTTATAATACGCATGGTAGCTCCAAAAATGAGGTCAAGTGTAATCTAGTTCAAACAGTTATTGAAGCATTGCCACGTCTTTAACATCATAATAAACAGTTTTAGTTATAGAATAGGTTTTTGCCACACACTTAAAATTTCTTTTAAAAACTTAACAAGAAAGACATTGTCAGAAAATCCAGTTTATACAGAAAATTTTAGAAAATTTATACCCCAGGGTAAAAAAATGGGCTAAAAAAGTACGGGTTTCTAAGATTATTCTTTTGGTTTGTTGATAATTATGAGGTTATTAAGAAGGTATCCCATTGTTGCCAGTGTTGCCACGTTTAACCAAGAAAAAAAACTAATTAGATAAATTTGGTAACGCCTTTTGTCCGTAGCAAATCAGACGTTAATAATCTTCTGATTCCCAAAGACAGCTATACCTTCAGAGGAAAGCTACACTTTCTTGACCTGTTTAGTGACCTGTTTGGATGATTTAAGCTTATTTTTACTGATTTTTCATCCATGATTATTTTTTTTGAATTAGATGCGAGAATTACTGCATTTTTTGAGAAGTTAAGGGGGATATTGAAATAAATCAAAAGACACTATGCGCATCCAGGTTGTCAAAAGGGCGCATGCGAAATATCTAAAAACAGCAAAGGGTATGAAGTTAGAGCTTTCAGGGATTGTTGAGAGAGATCTTGAACTCAGTCAAAAGATATTTTGTGCAGACCGGTGTTTAGAATGACACCTTTTCCATACCACACAAAACAGACGCTCATCTCAAAGTCAAAAATAAGCGTTTAAAGAATCAGAAATAAAGATAGCTAAATGATGCCTTTGATGTATACTCATTTTCTTATTCTAGTTTCATTCCTAATCTTTTGAATATTCTATCAGGAGATTTTCGCATATGATCTAGATTTTTCTTTTGAGTCAAAAACTTAGTTCAAGAATCGCTCCCAACCTCGATTTCAAATCGAACAAAATTTATGTAATACTTATATTGAATAAAATCAAAGGTAATGCTCAGATCCCTTTATGTGACTTAAAAATATAAAAATGAGAATTCTATATCTCAATTCTTAACATTTTTGTTTTTTTATCAACTTACAAAACGTCTTTTTTGTGGCTAATTAAATTCAAATTATTGTTGTTAAATCATGTCACGTTTTTTGTAGTTTATTTAAGGAAATAGGCCTTAAATTAGAAGTAGCCCATTAGTAAAATTTTATATTCGTGTTCTTATTGTTTTGGCTACTGTTCTAACTTTTTCAGAAGCTTTTTCAAACAGCGTATCATTTTCAACAATTGTAAATATGCATTTTTCGGTCATTCTCTTAGTTTTGTCACGTTTGATGTCCCAGATGGTTGGACAAAAATATCTTCTTGTTTAAATGATTTGTTATTTTCTTGAATTGTAAATTTGTGATTTGGGGTCCTCCTCTGGGCATTTTATTTAATACTTATGAAAATGTATGGAACACCGTTTATAAAATAACTGATGAATATTGAAGAACAAATTTTATAAAAGATTATTGTGTAAAACATCATGATGTGATCTTTAATATTACGTTTATAATATGAGTTTTACTATGACGACATACATATATATTCAGCCTTTTATATGAATGCATACCGTCATTGCAATACTGTCATGTATCTTTCTTTTTGTTGTTCTTTAAATGCATTCTTATTTTAAGTAGTAAGAAACGAACATAAAAAAATGAGGCAGGAAACTAAGTCCAATATATGCAATGGTTTGATCCTCTAATAATCGTTTTATAATATAATTAACAAAAGTTCTAAAATAATACAAATAGATACCCTTGTGTTGGGTATAAAAGATTATAAAAGATTATAAAAAGTTTTATAAAAGATTATAGTGTAAAATATAATGATGTAATCTTTAATATTATGTTTATAATATGAGTTTTACTATGACGACATATATGGCTGTAACATGTATTCAGCCTTTTATATAAGTGCATACCGTCATTGCAATACTGTCATGTATCTTTCTTTTTGTTGTTCTTTAAATGCATTCTTCTTTGGAGTAGTAAGAAACAAACATAAAAAAAAGGCAGGAAACTAAGTCCAATATATGCAATGGTTTGATCCTCTAATAATCGTTTTATAATATAATTAACAAAAGTTCTAAAATAATACAAATAGATACCCTTGTGTTGGGTATAAAAGATTATAAAAGATTATAAAACGTTTTATAAAAGATTATGGTGTAAAATATAATGATGTAATCTTTAATATTATGTTTATAATATGAGTTTTACTATGACGACATATATAGCTGTAACATGTATTCAGCCTTTTATATAAGTGCATACCGTCATTGCAATACTGTCATGTATCTTTCTTTTTGTTGTTCTTTAAATGCATTCTTCTTTGGAGTAGTAAGAAACGAACATAAAAAAAAGGCAGGAAACTAAGTCCAATATATGCAGTGGTTTGATCTTCTAATGATCGTCTCATAATATAAATAACATAATGTTCTAAAATAATACAAATAGATACCCTTGTGTTGCTGTGGTGGTAGTAATCATGCCTACCAATATGGGGCTCCTAGGTTCAAACCCGCCTGGCCCAAGGGAAGTGATGTTCATGAAGAATTATTAATATAATTTTTTCAATTCACCTCACAATGCAAATCACCTATTGCTTACGCACGGAATTTCTCATTAGATAAGAGGGAATAAAATAATCTTGGTGTGTCCGAATAAGGTAAGGGTGCTAGGTGGAGGAAAAAAAGGAAACAAAAAGATGCCCTCGATGCAGAATATCCTTGTTGCAGCCACTTTTCTTGATTTTCAAGCCAACATATTTCCTTGTTGTTCAAGCCAAGGGACGGTAAGTTTCCTATAAAGGGATTTCGGGCAAGGCGGTTCTAATAGTGTACTTTTCTTGATTTTCAAGCCAATATATTTCCGTTGTTGTTCAAGCCAAGGGACGGTAAATTTCCTATAAAGGGTTTTGGAATAAGACGGTTCTAATAGTGTATTTCTTGTTTTGATCTGACTCTATTTTTAGTATTTATGGGTTATTATATTTCTTAGCATTGGACGTAATCGTCTCTTACTAGGTTGCAAGCTACCGCTGCAACCCGGGTTAAGTTACTTCAGTTACTATGGGCTACAGTGCGTTCCTTAATGTAAAATCCTATGGCTTTTTCTTAATTGGAATAGTAAGCGACGACCTGGGTACATCCTATGATTATGACGTTATTGATCAATCTTTAACATGAAATATGCAGTTTTTCGTAAAAAAATGTATTCTATTTTAAAAATAATTTGATTTAATTACAAACGATTTTTAACCCCATTAATTTACTTTAAAATGAGCCATTGAAAAACTCTCTACGATTTTCCAGTGCCAAGCTATATGTTTTGGAAAAAAAGAAAAAAAAGATGCCGCTTAGGTGGAATGCTGTAGTAGCTGCCACTTTTCTTGATTTTCAAGCCAAACATTTCCCTTGCTGTTCAAGCCAAGGAACAGAAAGTTTTCTATTATTTGGACAAGGCGGTTCTAATGGTTTACTTTTTGTTTTGACCTGACCTTTTTTAGGAGCTATGCGTTTTTCTATTTCTTAACATTGGACCTGATCGTCTCTTGCTAGATTGCTAGCTACCGCTGCAACCCGGATAAGCAAATTACAAACAGGAAAAAGCCTTTGGCTTTTTCTTATTTCGGATAGTAAGAGCCGAACCTCATACAATCAGGCAGCTAAATAAGTTAAATATTAAAGCAAACACTAGAATACATATGGGACAGAGTCTATCCCATATTTTGACATGGGATAGAGTTCGTTCTTAACTATAAATATTGCATGCACTTATTACGACATATATGGTTACATCCTACGATTATGACTTCATTCATCAAGCTTACTCATGAAAATGTAATATTTTTGTAAAAAAAATTTAAAGACTAAACAGAACTTCTATTAATAACTATTTGACTAACACCATTTATGATGAACTATATCGATCCTTTAAGTAATTTCCTTTAAAATGAGCTATTGAACAACTCTCTACGATGTTCCAGTGCCAAGCTATCTGTGGAAAAGAAAGAAAGAAAAAAATATCCCGTTCAGGCAGAATGTTGTAGTAGCGGCCATTTTCTTGATTTTCAAGCCAACATATTTCCCTTGCTTTTCAAGCCAAGGGACGAAAAGTTTCCTATATAGGGGTTTCGGACACGGCGGTTCTAATGGTGTACTTTTTGTTTTGATCCGACTCTTTTTATAGGAGCTACGGGTTTTTATATTTCTTAACATTGGACGTGATCGTCTCTTACTAGGTTGCTAGCTACCGCTGCAACCCGGATAATCTTTATTTATGTTTCAGTTAATATGGGCTAGGTTTCTTTCTTTATTGTAATAAAATGAGCTATTATACAGCTCTCTATGATTTTCCAGTGCCCAGCTAGTTGAGGAGGAAAATCAAGCGGAAAGAAAAAAATATCCCGTTTGTGGAGAATAACGTGGTTAAAGTCAATTTTCTTGATTTTCAAGCCAATATATTTTCTTTGTTATTCAAGCCAAAGAGTGATAAGTTTCCTTAATAGGGGTTTTAGGGGTTTTTATATTTCTTAACATTGGACGTGATCGTCTCTTACTAGGTTGCTAGCTACCGCTGCAACCCGGATACTTACAAAAATCCAATTTACAGTATCGATCCCTTATGTATAATTACAAACAGGAAAAAGCCTACGGCTTTTTCTTCTTTGAAATAGTGAGAGACGAACCTCAAACAATCAAGAAGCTAACTAATTCTAATGTATACAATAGTTTTTTTATTCTAATGATCGTCTTTTAATGTAATAAATGTATAATAATCTTTTTTTAGGAGTTAGGGGTTTTTATGTTTCTTAACATTGGACGTGATCGTCTCTTACTAGGTTGCTAGCTACCGCTGCAACCCGGATAATAAAAATAATTTGCTTTAATTACAAGAAGTTTTTAACCCCATTAATTTTCTTTAAAATGAACCATTGAACAACTCTCTACGATGTTCCAGTGCCAGGCTATCTGTTGAATTACTAACCTAAACTATAATTAAGTGGCGTATAAAATATTAGTGGAAAAATTTATCCTGTTTTAATTTGTTTTAGTTACAAAAGATTTTTAACCCAATTAATTTCCTTTAAAATGAGCCATTGAACAACTTTCTACGATGTTCCAGTGCAAAGCTATCTCTGGATAACAAGAAAGAAAAAAATATCCCGTTTAGGCAGAATGTTGTAGTAGCTGCCACTTTTCTGGATTTTCAAGCCAATATATTTCCCTTACTGTTCAACCCAAGGGACAGAAAGTTTCCTTTACATGGGTTTCGGACAAGACGGTTCTAATGGTGTACTTTTTGTTTTGATCTGACTTTTTTTTGGAGTTATGGGTTTTTATATTTCTTAACATTGGACGCTATCGTCTCTTACTAGATTGCTAGCTACCGCTGCAACCCGGATATAAAAACAGGAAAAAGCCTACGGTTTTTTCTTCGTTGGAATAGTAAGAGACGAACCTCAAAGAACCAGGCAGCTAACTAAGTCCAACATAAGCAATGGTTTGTTCTTCTAATCATCATCTTTAAATTTTGCGTTTCTTACTAGGTTGCTAGCTACCACTGCAATCCGGAATATGTAATTAATAGGTTGCTAGCTACCGTGCAACCTAGATATTCTTATTTCTGTTACTATGGGCTAAGGTTCGTTCTTTACTGTAAATTGGACTGATCGTCTCTTACTAGGTTGCTAGCTACTGCTGCAACCCAAATTCACATATATATTTATTTATGAGTGGCAGCCTGGCCGAGTGGTCCAAGGCACTGGTGTAAGCCACCAGTCTCTTTGGAGGCTTGGGTTCAAATCTTACCGCTGGTATTATGTTTGAAAGACTGCAGTGTGAAAAGACATCAAAAATGTACTTTTTGGTGTAAAAATTTATTCTCTTTTAGAAATAATTTATTTTAGTTACAAAATATTTTTAACCCAATTAATTTCCTTTAAAATGACCCATTGAACAACTATCTACGATGTTCCAGTGCCAAGCAATCTCTGGATACAAAGAAAAAAGAAAAAAAAATATCCCGTTAAGGCAGAATGTTGTAGCAGCTGGCACTTTTCTTGATTTTCAAGCCAATATATTTCCTTTGCTGTTCAAGCCAAGGGACAGAAAGTTTCCTATACAGGGATTTCGGACAAGGCGGTTCTAATGGTGTACTTTATGTTTTGATGTGACTACTTTTTTAGGAGCTATGGGTTTTTTATTTCTTAACATGGCTAGCTACCGCTGCAACCCGGATAGTATAGGCAAGAGGTCGTTCTTTATTATAATTATTGTAATGTTAAAAATGAAATTCTTGTATGACAAAATTTCCTCTTCGTATGCAAGATGATGTGACATTGCATTATATCGATTAGTCTTCATAGTATTAGATTAGCTTGTCAAAAGATAAGTGTGTTGCATAATCATGCATATGATGATTTAGTCTTGGTCCATAATTGCATTTAAATTTTATATTTCCATGACTATGGGCTGGATTTCGTTCTTTACTATAAAATGACAGTAAGTTTCCTATACAGGGGTTTTGGACAAGGCGGTTCTAATGGTGTACTTTTTGTTTTGATCTGACTCCTTTTTTAGGAGTTAGGGATTTTTATATTTCTTAACATTGGACGTGATCGTCCCTTACTAGGTTGCTAGCTACTGCTGCAACCCGGATAAATGATCTGACTCTATTTTTAGGAGTTTTGGGTTTTTATATTTCTTAGCATTGGACTGATCGTCTCTTACTAGGTTGCTAGCTACTGCTGCAACCCAAATTCACATATATATTTATTTATGAGAGGCAGCCTGGCCGAGTGGTCCAAGGCCCTGGTGTTAGCCACCAGTCTCTTCGGAGGCGTGGGTTCAAATCTTACCGCTGGTATACGATTATGTTTGAAAGACTGCAGTGTGAAAAGACATCAAAAATGCAGTTTTTGGTGGAAAAATTTATTCTCTTTTAGAAATAATTTATTTTAGTTACTACAGATTTTTAACCCAATTAATTTCCTTTAAAATGAGCCATTGAACAACTATCTACGATGTTCCAGTGCCAAGCTATATCTGGATACAAAGAAAAAAAATATCCCGTTTAGGCAGTATGTTGTAGTAGCTGCCACTTTTCTTGATTTTCAAGCCAATATATTTCCCTTGCTGTTCAAGCCAAGGGACAGAAAGTTTACTATACAGGGGTTTCGGAAAAGGCGGTTCTAATGGTCTTTTTGAAATAATTTATTTTAGTTACTATAGATTTTTAACCCAATTAATTTCCTTTAAAATGAGCTATTGAACAACCCTCTACGATGTTCCAGTGCCAAGCTATCTCTGGATACAAAGAAAAGAGAAAAAAAAGAAAAAAATATCCCGTTTGGGGAGAATAACGTGGTTAAAGTCAATTTTCTTGATTTTCAAGCCAATATATTTCCCTTGCTGTTCAAGCCAAGGGACAGAAAGTTTCTTATATAGGGGTTTCGGACAAGGCGGTTCTAATGGTGAACTTTTTGTTTTGATCTGACTCCTTTTTTAGGAACTATGGGTTTTTATATTTCTTAACATTGGACTTGATCGTCTCTTACTAGGTTGCTAGCTACCGCTGCAACCCGGATCTTGATTTTCAAGCCAATATATTTCCCTTGCTGTTCAAGCCAAGGGACAGAAATTTTACTATGCAGGGGCTTCGGACTAGGCGGTTCTAATGGTGTACTTTTTGTTTTGATCTGACTCCTTTTCTTAGGAACTATCGGTTTTTATATTGCTTAGCATTGGAGGTGATCGTCTCTTACTAGGTTGCTAGCTACCGCTGCAACCCGGATTATATTTCTTAGCATTGGACTGATCGTCTCTTGCTAGGTCGCTAGCTACTGCTGCAACCCAGATTCACATATATATTATTTATGAGAGGCAGCCTGGCCGAGTGGTCCAAGGCACTGATGTTAGCCACCAGTCTCTTCGGAGGCGTGGGTTCAAATCTTACCGCTGGTATACAATTATGTTTGAAAGACTGCAGTGTGAAAAGACATCAAAAATGCAGTTTTTGGTGGAAAAATTTATTCTCTTTTAGAAATAATTTATTTTAGTTACTATAGATTTTTAACCCAATTAATTTCCTTTAAAATGAGCCATTGAACAACTCTCTACGATGTTCCAGTGCCAAGCTATCTCTGGATACAAAAGAAAAAAAGAAAAATATTTCTTAACATTGGACGTGATCGTCTCTTACTAGGTTGCTAGCTACCGCTGCAACCCGGATTAAATAAAAAAAACAAGTTTTTTAAACTGAAAGTAAGGAGCGACATTAAAACTTAAAACGAACAGAAATTATTCCGTATATGAAAGGGTCTTTCCCCTCCTCAACGCCTTACTCTTTACGCTAAGGTTTGACTCTGTCTCACAACTTTATTCTTTAAAACAATAAAAAACTTTAGCGTATAGAGCGAGGCGTTGAGGAGGGGACAGCCCCTTTCATATACGGAATAATTTCTGTTCGTTTTAAGTTTTAATGTCGCCCCTTACTTTCAGTTTAAAAACTTGTTTGTTTTTTTTTTTAATTTCTGATTGTTTTTTAGTTAATGCAGCTTTTATTTTGGCTCACCGTCATTGAATAAGTAAACAAAATTTACATAGAAGTTTTACTTTTCTTTTGCTAAATGGCTGTCTCTAAATTTGGTTCTGACGAAATTTACAAATTAACTTACGTAACGAACTTCTATATTCATATATTTTTCTTCTGGCAAAAAATACAAAGTTGCAGATATTTGTACATATGAGCTTGAAACCTATGTAATAGGGTTTTCTGATACCCTGAATCTGACGGTGTGATTTTCATTAAAATTCTTTCACTTGTAGGGGATGTTTCCCCCCTCTTTAAAAAATCAGGTAAATTTTTTCAGGCTCGTAGTCTTTGATGAGTAATAGTAAAACTTAATAAAATTTATATATTTAGAATCAGCATTATAAGCCCATTCTTTTGATACATTTATTGACATCAAAATTCCGTTTTTAAAAGTTTTGATTACTATTGAGCCGTATCACTTGTTTTTTTTTGTTTTTTTATTACGTATATGTTATTACGTATATGAGGGGGTTCTCCCCTTATTCAATACCACGCTCTTTACTTTAAAAGTTAAAAAAAATTTAATTCACAAAACCCTGAATCACAAAGGCCGTTTAATTAGAATAGATAGCTCTTTTGAAAACACTAAAAAAATGTAGCGTAAAGAGCGAGGTATTGACTTGGGGGAGGACCCCTTCATGTACATAATAATTTCTGTTCGTTTTAAGTTCTAATGTTGCTTTTCACTTTCAGTTGAAAAAACTTGTTTTTTTTATTTAATTTCTGATCGTTTTTTTAAATAATGCTTGGAAATCCGGCGTACCCTTCATAGAAATATCCCTTACCCCAAAGAAACATCCCCCACGGAGAGATTATCCCCAGGTGTGATTTTAATTAAGGTTCTATAGCTTTTAGGGGGTATTTCCCCCTTTTTTCGAAAATCAGCCAAATTTTCTCAGGCGCGTTACTTTTGATGATGAAGATTAAACTTGATGAAACTTAAATATTTGAAATCAGATTTAAAATCTGATTCTTTTGATGTATCTATTGGTATCAAAATTCCGTTTTTTAGACTTTCGGTTACCATTCAGCCGGGTCGCTCCTTACTTACAGTTCGTTACAACGAACTGTTTGATTTTCTGAGTTTGATTAGCAAGACACGATCCTCAGTATGGTACCATATCCTAGACAAGCAAAATTTCAAAAGACGCTTGAATACTATCTTATTTTTTTGTCACTATGCGCTGTAGTTTTTTCTTTACTAGGTTTCAGCTATATCCATTGAAACATACATAGGCTTCATTTATAATGAACTATATCGATCCATTATGTACCTCTATATAAAAATTTTAGCTACCTCTATAACCTTGATACAGATGAAACTTACATTTTCAGCATTTATAATGAACTATATCGACTCTTTATGTAAATAAAATCCGATCCTTTTGATTTATATATTGGTATGACAATTCCGTTTTTTAGAGTTTCGGTTACTATTGAGACGGGTTGCTCTTAATATACAGTTCGTTCCCACGAACAGTTTGAAAACATCTCATCCAATTCAAGGCTTATTCGACATCCCCTTTTAAGTTCTACTGCTACGGTTGGTACTCTTGTCTTTGTAATACGAGAAAAATCAGTCCCTTTGAATCTTTCCAACATAACCTTTTCAGTGTGATTGTATTCACTTTATTTACAAAACAGACAGAAAGACAAAAAATGTGATGAACTTAAGCTAGTTGTTCTCTAATACAGATGTTCTTTGTTTGATGTGAAATCAAAAACAGGAAAAGGCCTATAGCTTTTTCTTAATTGGAATAGTAAGAGACGATCTGGCTACAACCCATGATTATGACGTCATTGATCAATCATTAACATGAAATATGCATTTTACATAAGAAATTGATTCTATTTAAAAATAATTTGTTTTAATTACAAAAGGTTTTTAACCCCATTAATTCCATTTAAAATGAGCCATTGAACAATTTTCTACGATGTTCCAGTGCCAAGCTATCTGTGGAAAAAAACATGCCGTTTAGGCAGAATGCTGTAGTAGCTGTCATTTTTCTTGATATTCAAGCCAATATATTTCAATTGTTGTTCAAGCCAACGGATAGAAAGTTTCCTAAATAGGGGTTTAGGTCAAGGCGGTTCTAATGGTGCACTTTTTGTTTTTATCTGACTCTATTTTTAGGAGTTATGGGTTATTATATTTCTTAGCATTGGACGTGGTCGTCTCTTGCTAGGTTACTAGCTATCGCTGCAACCCTGATGTATGCACATGACGTCATTTACATGATAATTGTACCGTCATTCACATGAAAATGTGTTTCTAAAATTAGGGCTAAACAAATTTTCTCAAACTCGTGACACATCTCGATCTATTTTTTCAGGCCAGAAAATCCCAGGTTGCCAATTTTCAAAAACAAATATGGAGTCTGGCCACAGACTTTGACTACGATTCGATGTGATCATCGCTGTCGCTTGTCTTCTAAAAATAAATTTCTTTGTTAATTTTCGTTCATCATTTTCTCAGATATTTTTTCCAAGCATTTTGCTTTAGCTGTATGGATTAATTCATCATCTTGTGTAATTTTACATGATGCCATAGATACCAAAAATGTCTCTAAATTTTGGATACCCTAGGAAGAAAGACAAAAAAGCGTTTTTTGTCAAGAAGTCTATTCTAGCTGCAGATTGTGCTTACGATTCGATTTGTTCTTCGTCGTTGCATGTCTTCTAACTGTAGATTTTGTTGTTCATTTTAATTCATCATTTTCTCATATATTTTTTCCATGTCTTTCGCTTTAGCTGCTTGGATTCACTCGCCATCCTTTGTAATTTTACCTGAGGTCATAGATACCAAAAAACGTTTCCAGATTTTGGATGCCCTAGAAGAAAGAAAAAAATTTTGCTTTAGTTGTAGCAAAATTTAGTTGTATTTAGTTAGGGGGGTGTGCCCCCCTCTAACGTAGTTTAAAGTAGTGTAATTTATTTAATTAACGCAAGTTTGGGTTAATTAAACTTGTTCCTAACGCGAGTTTATTGGATCAGCCTATTTTGCGTCCCCCCTAAAAAAAAAAATTCTGGATCCGCCCCTGCAGTGGTCTGACTTCGTAAGCTCAGCCAGGTTTGACCCAGCTCTAGAACTGTACCTAGAGAAATTTTTGGGAAAAGCACGGAAGTATCGGTTGATTTCTCCCAACCATGCATAGCACTCCAGGCCGAAGGCAGAGAATGAAGAATGTCAGAGATGACAAAATATTTTTTCTACCCTTTCTCCAACCCCCCCCCCCCTTCCGAAGATTCGATATTTTATCGTGTTTCCACATTTTTGGGAAAAATTATATATTGTTGGTGTTTTTTTTTATTTGTGCCCCTTTCAAGACGTTGAACCCTTCCAAAATAAGTTTTTGTTTACATGCCTGGTTGAATGATTTACCCTTTCATATTGAGCTTTAATGCATTTTTAGCCAGTTATTACGTAGTATACTAATGAAAATCAGAGGCAAGGTTGTAGCGCTGTATTATGGGGTGCTACCATTTCGGCGAACCGTCACAAGCACGAAACGTCATAACATCGAACCGTCAGAGCCTCGAACCGTCATAACATCTAAAAAAATTAATAAATTTATATAATAATAATAAGTATATAATAGTTTAGAAACAAAGTTCGGCTATGTATTTGCACATTCGGGGGTGGGGGTAAAGCGGAGATTATATTGAATGCGTAAACTAACCTAGCCCGGGTGCCTTTTCCCCCCTAGACCCCCAGAAGACTTGGATTTTTAATTTTTTGATGTTATGACGGTTCGAGGATCTGGATTTTTTTGTCGATGTTATGACGGATTTTGTACTGCTCCTGACGTTCATGCTCCTGACGGTTCGATGTAATGACGCCTTCCCCTGTATTATATAGCAAAGAGCAAATTGTCCTCTGTAGTCCTGTATTATTTCTTCCCGGCCATTCTGTTTGGAACGAATGGTTGTAGAGGCTTGGGAGGGGCTCACTCAATTTAAAATTAAAAGTTATTCTTTTTTTCATGAGTCAAAAGTAATCAGAAGACAACCATCCCCCGCTAGTGCCCCCTTTCGGCCGTGTATCCGCGTAGTCCTAAGAAGGATTGGATAAATATTTTGAGATAGGCATTACACTCAGAATGGCCAAAAGTTCCGTAAATATGCCTTCTAAAGAAACACGAAAAAAGCACCCCCAAACTATGCAATTGGCCCATCTTTCACAGGCACACTTTCGTGAAAGAGCTGGGTATGTTCTACCCGGACAAAAGCCTGAATCAGGCAAAAATTTATAATGTCTACCAAATCGGAACTAGATTCCTACCCCCACCCCCTGCTACTCCAAACCATCAATTTTTTAGCAGAATGGTAAGCATGATGGGGGCCAGTTTGTTGGAAATCCCCACAGCAGGGTTCCAACAAGCAGGGTAAGATAAAGGTTAAGACTGGGGCTGTGGAAAAATATTTTAAAATCAATATTTGAAAAGAACATAAAACAAGGAATCTAAACATTATGCTGCGGGAGGGGGGATGATTTTGGAGCTAGGACATGAGTAGTAAAACTTTTTTCCTTGATCAATTTGAAACTTACACCCATAAGTCCTTGAGCTAAGGGGACTAATGAACAAAAATTATTCACAGGAATGGTTCCTTTGAGATTGTTTTTCCACCCACTAAGATTTTCCTTTAAGATTTTTTCACCCACTTTAATAGGAATGGGCTACCTCAGAAACTTGGGAGTAAGCATGGGCACTGTTCTGTTTTTCTGAAGAAACAGAAAAAAAACGGGGCTTGAATAAAACAGAACAGAAACAGAACAGGTCAACAAAAAACAGGAGACCTGTTTCTGTTTCTGATCTGTTTTTTGGTAATAACAGAAAACAGCCGTTTTTGATCAAAAACAGCTGTTTAATCTGTTATTATTCAAACACCTATACATTAAAGAAAAAAAAATTCTAAATGATAAGTTTCGGCTAATTGTTGTAAAGCTAACTATAAGATCAGTTATTCAAGCCTTTAACCTTATCATTTAAAAATTGTATTTTTCCCTTGTTTCGACGTTGTCCGGGCATACTGCTTTCGCAGGAAATTATCTGCAATTAATCAAAAATGTCTGTTCGCTCGACACACTAGTAGTAGTACACTAAAAGGCTCTAGAGCGGTTTCTGGCAGCTCCGGAAAGAATTCTTGGTTTGGGTCCATAAAATGAATGGGTCTCCAATATGAAAACATTAACCTTTTAGTCTCTCATTAACCCCTCGTCAGGATTTGCACTTGCCATGGGTAGTGCTTTTCTGTGGCGGTAACACTTTTGAAAAAACCTAGTACTCTTGCAGCATTTTTTCCGCAAAAAAGAACAGTTTTTCTAATACAAGGACGAAAAATTGTCTGCGCACATAAATATTGCCATATTTTTTTTCTTTATGGTTATTTTGCTTCCATTTTCCCATTCCAAAATTACACCTTTATGTTTACACAGAATCTACTCAAACTTCCCGGAAATACATACTAGTTATTCGAGACATTTTGAAAATAAAATAATTTTCAGCATGAAATTACGCAGTCAGCTCAAAGTCATTAATTATTAAGCAGAGCATATAGTTGATTTTGGAGGGGACAATTTTCCCCTCCAGACTCCCCACCCACTCTATCCTAATGTGTGGAAGCAATCTTAAACAAAAGCATGCAAGAAGAAAAATGCACGGGAAAATGACACTTCTTACTGCCAATTAAAAAATTTATTGTTACCTCGCAGCTTAAAGCAGCCTTTTAAGACTAATTATTTCCAAGCTAATTTGTGGGAATTTTTTTCAAAAGAAAAATTAATGGTTTAAGGGTACGTTGCATATTTTTACGGTGCTTTGCGCTAGAAAATATTGTTCTATGCCCTCCACCAAATTCATTCTTAAGTAAATAAGTAATGTGAAATTTCTCAAATTTTGAATTTCAAAGGAACTTAGACTCTTTGCTACATAATACTTTCTTTAAGTATTCTCTTCTCTTAAATAGTTTTTCAAAGGATGCAAATATAAGGACAATTATACTTTTTGACAATTTAATTTGATATTTCTGTTGCTTTTTGGCGGAAAGTACTTTTTCCAACGCATGCACTTGCTCTATCGTAGAAATTGTTACTACTTTAAATATTTGTTTAAAGAATACGAGTGGATATGCTTATGATTATGTAGGTTCTTTTTCATACTCCATTCCCAAAGGAAAAAGGGTAGTGACATTCTCAACTATAGCTAATTATAATTACACAATCCAAGAATAGTAATTTTATTTCTTAGCCGAGCCCCCCCCCCCCCCCAAAGGAAACCTGAGTCTGCCAATAATGCAAAGGTGTAATATAAGAAAATTGCACTTTTGCCCTCCTTTCCTCATCGGACTCTACCATATCCTCAAGGACCTCAGCAGTACAAAGGCGAGTTGAAGTGGGATCTCTTGCAGTCTCTACACCATTACATAATGTATCCTATAGTAATAGTGTCAATGATTGAGGGACCAGAGAACGACCCCAAGTGAAAACCTCCCAAATGTTGAAGGATCCAGATAAGCTGTGTAACATGTCGTCAGATAGGCTATGCTGCAACCTTAGACTCCCAGCTCCCCACTGTTCTTCTCCATTACTTTCGCCGCCCTCTTCTGTAGACACTGCATCAGTTTAATCAGATTCTTCAGCAAAATTATCGTTACTTCCGGAGTTTTCAGAACAGGGAACAGAAAGGCCGTCTGAATCATTTTCATCAGCCTTCTGTTTAACTTGTTTTTTTTTCTGGCTGCAACATTTATATGACGATTTGATGGTGCTTTCAAGCCCCCTGTTGTATTTTAAATAAGCTGTTTCATTTTGGCCTAACAAACACAGAAAGTGCCAATATGTCTTTAAGCAGGGTTTTGTAGCAGAGCTTCCACAGAGAAGTTTCTTTTGATTGATTAGAAATAAGGAATGGTCGTATGTCTGCTCTTCTTATTCCAGATCTCACTAATTCATTGTCCTTTGCGTCACTTGCTTTGCTATCAGGCGCTTTTTGTAGGGCAGCAGCCTGACTTGATATATAATTTTTTTTTAGTCGGTTTGGGTTTGTTATTTACTGCACCAGCCGCATATACTTTATTTTTGTGCACATCAATTATATCCTTCCTTTTAAGATGGTATATAAATGTTGTGGTAGAGACTCCCTTAGCCTTTAGAGACACTTTGCAGAAGTTGCACCTGATACTATCTGTGATTCCTTTTTTCACATGGGATACCCAGAAAGATAGCTTAGAAGTTTTACTTGGAACATCCAAGTCGTCATCAGAAGATGACATCATGCTTTTCTTAGCACAAAGGTTGATTTTAGGATTTTTTTTTTAAAAATTTAGAAGCACCTTCCAGTAGCTTACCATTTTGAAAATTGCACCTCCACCCAAATATCTGACCTCTTTTACCTCACTGGCATAACTAGGGGGAAAGGGACCAATTGCCTCCTGAGCAGTATTGTTGGCACAATAAGCCAAGAAAATCTGTCTGCTTATAAAAGCAAAATGAAATATCACAACTACGGTTTCATAACAACTTAGACCATTCGAAGCACAATATTAATTTTTATGGGATTTTGCTTGTCTATAATTGGAATTTATGAGACAGATACGTGAAATAATTCACCACTTAGTGTTATTTTTTTTTTATTTCTTGTGCTGTATGGTAAAAACACTGTGTTCACCGGAAGATTGGTATCCTACTGAATGAGAAAAGTATATCAGCATTTTATAAGAATTTGGCCCTTCCAGAAAATCAGCTTGTTTCAACTCTAGGCTTTTCCTTGAAAGGATTTCTATTGATTTTATTCAGGGATGATTTTAGTAACATGACAAAAAGTATATTCGGCTATCTTGTTATGTTGATGTAATAAAGATTTGCTAGCAAAAAATATATTTCTACTGGCCAAGACTTCAATACATATACATTGCTCTCTGACTAAGCATTTAAGAAAATTTGCAAATTAATATTCAGTATTTATCATGTATAGGTCAGCACGGTAATCGTAGCAAGTCAATGTTATTTAGCAGCATAAATTCCATAAAAAAAAGTTAAATTAAAGTTCTCACGGCTAAAGGTGCAAATTATTTCCCATGTAATGTAGGAGACAGAGGCCCTACCAACAGAACCAGTATATACAGTAATAAGGGATTTGTCTGTATCCTGCTGACCTGCTTCTCTTGGACAGTGCCTATGCAACTTTCCTGTTCAATTGACGGAATAATGTACTGTAAGAAACACGTTGTTTTAGTGGAATTAAATGGTACCTTTACCGTCCTAACATTCAGAGGCGGATCTAAAGTAAAATTTCTGGCTAGGCCTAATTTGACAAGGCCAATGAGCAAAATCTTGGGGTGACCCATTGTGACAAAGGTACCAATAATTGACGAAATTGACGGATTTATTCTAAACAAAGGAGTGAAAAAAAAATAAGGAATGAGGGTGCCAGAAAAATCTTGGAGGGGGGAGCGGGGTCCCCCTGGATTCGCCACTGCTAACATTGAGCAAATACCTACTATCATCTGACTCCTAGTCTCTAATTCTGCCTAGCTGAAACAATCAAGCAGCACTATTTGATACGTTTGACAGACTGAGTTCCATCATTTTACTTACTTACATTCCAATTCTATAAATCGCACGAGGCGTAACCACGCTTCTTCACAATTTCAAATTATGATTTAAAAACCATTTTGTAAGTTCAAAATTCTCAAATATCTCATTCTCGTATCACTAAAATAAAATCAGAAACAGAAGAAAAACAGGTAGGAAAAAAACAGAAACAGGACGAAATAGTTATTATAAAAACAGAAACAGAACAGAACAGGTAAATAAATTACAGGTCATCTGTTTCTGCTCTGTTTCTGTTTTTTTTGCATGAACAGAACAGAAACTGGTACTTTAAAAACAGAAAAGAAACAGAAAACAGAAACAGTGCCCGTGCTTACTTGGGAGGGGACTAATTCGATTCAAAATCAAAAATTCTAGTGCCTGTTTTCAAGGCTGAAAGCTACTGGACGGCTATCATCCAGGGTTGCCATTCGGCCGGTTTTCCTGGAGCTATTTTGGGTGGCAAAGTAGTGTCAATTTTGTATAAAAAGTGTCATTTTCCAAAAAATTGCCGCTCGCGACGCTTCGCATCACTCGCGCTCATATTGACAAGCTTTTTTTATTGAAAATATTGCCTAATCCGCATCGGATCATCCCCGCGTGTGTTACCGTATCTTTAAATTCTCCAGCATGAAATGTAGGGTCTAATGCCATCTATCATCTATAAAAAAGAATTTTTGATTTTCCTTAGTCGGTGCTGATTTCCGGCTTTGCGCAGCACCTCCACTCTTGTCAATTTTCCAGCCCCCTCCTAAAACCCGGTAAAACACAAATGCTGCTTACTGTATAAAATGGGAACTCGTCCCACAGAGTACTTTCTTCTTTTTTTCTGAGCAGTCTTTATTCGTAGCGTGAAAAAGGAACGGAAAAAGATAAGAGGAAAAACCTTCAGTTTTTTTCTTTTGAGAAAACGGAAAAAAGGGACAGCAATACTCATCTACATTTAGAGTCTTTCATCCAGTTTTTCCATAATATGGACTATCTGGATTATTACAGTGCATTCAGGTGCTTGAAACTTTTCTTTTCTCTGAAAATGCTGAAGAAAATGCCACGAGCATAGATCGTAGCTATTGATGACCCTATGATAAACACAACTAATAGTGGTTAAGACTCTAACTCTTTCAAATAATTTATTTGGCAAAAACTAGTGAAAAACAATGAGACAGCTATATCATCTAATCTATTTATCACAACCTGAATAGAATAAGTTTCACGAAAACTCTCACCACTCCCAGTAAATTTTTCTTTACGATGTATCCAGGGACTAGGGCATAGGAACAGTCAACTGGCATTTTAAGCATCAATATGAAAGAATCTTTGTAATAAAAAACGAGCGTTTAGTGTATTAGCGTGAAAGCACATTTACAATCAAATATTAGTGGGAATAAAATAACTAAAATGAGGAAGTGCGTCCAAATTCAATTTATGTAATGATGTAACATAAATTTAAGTAAGAAAAAAAAAGTGAAATTAGATTGTGATTTTGCTAATGATTGCATAGGATTAAAGATAATGGAAGTTTTGGCATCAATTTTTTTATTATAATGGTTGTGTATGAATATTCATTTGTCCATTGCCAAGAGTTCAAAGAAAAAATACGAAAAGTATGAACGGAAATATTAGAGTGCACTTTTGCGTCACTGGCCCAGTCACTGAAGAGGTCACTAGATATTCTTGTGGGACACCAGTTAGCTCAGTGGATGTTTTTCCGTTGCTGAGTCGATGTGTAATGTCACCGGTGAGCTGTTTAGTCACTGGGCTTCAAAAGCTACAGTCACGGAAACTGCTGAAAAGATGCGCAAAGTTATGCAGTCGCTGGCCCAGTAACTGGTTAACATAGTAACAGCTACTTACTTAGTGGCGCAAAAATACACTCTTAGCTTTTCTTGCTCTTTTTTGTTCTTTGAATTTTAGTCAACCCTCAACTAATAAAACACAAAAATTGAATTCGGAGCCACTCAAGAATTGCAAACTGCTTGACTGACTTATCTTCTATGAGCCTACAAATTATTGCAACAACAGAAAATAGTTGAGCTAAACAACTGAAAACATCTGAAGGCTTCTCCACCTCATTGTAGTTAAATGTCTATCCCTGTCCTCTTCATTGACAAATATTTCGTACCGAAGATCAATGGATGATCTTCGCTTATCGGTGATAAGAAAAAGAATGTAAAAATTTCTCACACACAGATAGAGACAAACACGTTTGTTTTTCACCGCACAGAAAGATTCTTGCATCCAATAATTGCCAAGCGCGGAGTTAAGATAAGAATCTTAACTGACAGGAAAAGGATATCGATGCATATCTACATTGACAGTTTTCCTTCCGGTTTTTTGTCTGAAAAAATTCTTTTTTTTTTAAAGAGTGCTACTTAGCAAAAAAAGTGCCACTTTTGCTAAAAAGTGTCCAAATAGTGTCAGGTGTCCCAAAAAGTGCCATTTTTTTTAAAGTGTCAAAAGTGACACTAAAGTGTCACCGGTGGCAACCCTGCAATCAGCTTCTCCCTCGGTTCTTTATCTCTGGTATTCCTCTGCCCTCTATTATATCGAATCAAAATCTAGAGATATCTATTTTGTTCAAAAACTTCAAAATGTCTAATTAGTTTTCCTTTGGGGTTGATATCATCCCCAGAGCCACAGTGTTAACCCTTATTTAACCCTGCTATGATAACATAACCCCCAAAACGCAAAAAAATTAAAGCGAAAACATTGGGACATCAGGGGTCAGCAACCTTTTTTGCTCTGGGTCAGAATCAATCACAATGTGATTTTTAAAGAGATGTTTAGTTCAGTGATATTTTCGCTTTAAAACAGTCTTTTAGTGAATTATAGGATACCTTTTATTAAAAAAATAATTGTAATGCGTGTTTAAACTTTAATTATTATTGTAAAAACTAAAAAAAAAATCTGCAGGCTAACCTGCGATGACCCACAGGTCATAGGTTGCTGACCCCTGTTATATACCACATATTCTACTTATATTTTGGTATATGGGCATGGGCGTAGGGAAGGAGGGGGGGGGGCAGGGGAGGGCAGCCGCCATCCCCCCCACCCCTAGAACTTCAAATTTACGGTAAATATTACCTAGAACTTTTTGTATATTCAAATTTTTTGTTGGATATTACCTGGTAGATGGTTAAAAAGCTGGAAATAAACAGAAATATCCAAATATCGTTTGCGATATCAACATTTACATTTCGATCTTCAATATTGATTTTCTGTCCGATATAAAGATAGGAGACTGGCCCACGATCGGCTGATTTTGACTTGTTTAATTCTCTATGAGTTGATTCAAGCGCTAAGAAGTTGCTGAGCATGCCAAAGCAAAAGTAACTCATTCAATACCATCCTTGAAAAAGACAATTAGAAATACTCCTCCATTTTTCCACCTGGATGCCTCTCTATCCAAGTGGTCAAGAGTGCCAAACCTGGGCCACTCCGGCACTGGTTCGGCCGTCTCTGGCTTATGTTTGGCCACCGGAAAAAAGAAAAATAAAAGCGACCAGGGGAACATTAAAGCTTGTTTTTCGGCTATAAAATTAAGAAACAATATGGTCAGTATAAAAAACTACAAAATGAATTTCATTAAGGTTTAAAAATAAACTAAAGAGTATTAGTTTCAAATTATACATTGACTGATCAAGACCAAAAGTAAGCCGCTCCGCTAATCTTGGTGTTCTACCTGTCTGTGGTGCCAGTTTTATTTCCACTTCTGTCTTTAAGACACTATCCATCTCGTCAGTTAGCGCAAAGTCTCTTGCTCCAATCTCCTTCCAAAAGTGGACCTTATGTTCTTCAGTTGCTGCTTTTTGATAATAATAATATTGTGAACAGAATTCCCTTTCTTGCTCTTCAGCTCAATCAGAATGTAATCACAAGCCTTGACTTTCTCAGTGTCAAATTAGAAGTTGCTGGTAGGGGGCTCGTCTACAATGTCTATGCTGGGGTCTGAAGAGTTGTTGTATATAGGATCATCTACGTCAGAATCGTCACTCTAACTGTAACTCTTGTTGCGAGAGACACGCCTTTTGAGAGAGACACCGCTTCCTGGTTGTAGTAGTCCTTAAGGCCCCCCATGACTATCATTTCTAGAGGTTGTAGTTTGTGAGTAGTGTGGGGAATGACAGGTAAAAGGACAACACTATTATTTTTTTAGCTAGATCAAGCAATTCAATGGTGTATCGGCTAATCTAGTGTTCTAATTTCAGAGGTACAGGTGACTGTTTGGAGGGTTTGACTTGATTGATAAAATGCTGCAAGTAAAGCAAAGAATGAGAGGCGGTCATCCAGCCAGAAGGGTTTTCTGAGCTGATCGTGATGGTTCCTGATAAAGCTCTTCTGAGTAAAATTTTTGGACACTGTTTCTGTGGGAAAATAAGTAGAGGAGGGACTGTGTTCTCAACGCTTTAACACCAGCACAAACCATGGTCAACTGACCTCTTTCTGCTGACATGACCTTCCCTACTTACTTCTGGCCTCGCTGTGCAATGATTTTACCAGGCTTATGGATGTTTTCAGACCTGATTCGTCAAAATTTCAAATGTCTTGTGGTCTGAACATGTGTTTATGTAGGCCTCGCTCCAGGTGGTTAAAGAAAGCTCCTACCCTGTGATGATTGAAAGCAGTTGTCCGTCATAGGCTTGTACTTTCTGGCGTTCTTACTGATAGATTTTTAAGGCAATTCATAAAACCTCGGTACCAATCTTTACCTGTAATTCCTCCACTGTCTCCATTGCCTTTGCAGTTCCGTTATCCGGTACTTTTATACTCTTAATAATGGCATAAGTGTATGCAAATTTACACGCTTCTAGGGGAATACAGTCGAAAGCGTATCTGCTATCTTTTTCAAGTAAGTTTTTAGTCCTTTTTCTTGTTCCTCTGTAAATATTTATCATGTGTTGTAACAGGGTGTAAGGAAACTTAGATCCAGACTTCTTTGAGGGATATTTAGCTTCTCAACTTTTTTTATGTTGTCTTGCAGCGTTCCTCTAGAGACAGCCATGGCACTTTTAGAGAATCCAACTGACTTCTTGTAGAATAAGACGGAAAAAATTGCTGTTTTATTTTCTTCTGGATCACAGGAACCTTTCTTTCTTCTCTCTTCATTTTTACTTTTAAGCATTTTATCTTGACTAATATTTAACTGGAACAAATTGAGCTTCACTTCAACTACTATTCTGAAAAGATTAAACAACGTCAGTATTAACACAGTTTTGGCTATTGAGCTTGCCTTTATAATTTAAATATGCTGTTTATACCGCTTTTTACAAGCATATCCCACTTTCGGACACCTTGGCACGGCATGCCAAATTTACCCCGGGTATTGTGGCCGAACATGGGAGTTCGCTATCCTGCAGGATGAAAAAATACTAACAGCAAACTGGTGAAGATAGCACGTCTCGGAAGCTTCCAAAAACAGGCAAATAATAAGAGAATACAATGTGAGTTTACAACGCTAATTTTCTAGTATTAGTAATTAGGCGTAGGCATTCAGACAAAATTGAGCAAAATTCTAGAGTTAATCACCTTAAAACTTGATCCAATCTAATATTTGTGGTAAAAGTATTAATTAAGGTCAGACATTTTGAAAACATACGCTGCCATCTTTCAGAGCTTTTATAATCAACCAGAAGCCCCATAGGTTTTTATATTGAAACTGTTTGCTTTGGCTAAACGTGGGCCGGTCTCCCCTGTACCAATTTTGATATTTAATTTTGCCCAACTGTAAACTTTTGAATTGAGTTCTTAGAAGAAGTTGTTATCTAACCATAATGTGATTTGTGTCAAATCGCTTTTGTGGTGTTTATGTTTTGTGGAAATTGGAAGTTGGATAGTGGGTCTCTTATATTATACTGTTGCAGGAAAGGTAGAACATGGAAAATGCCAAAGGCCGAGTTTTAGAGAAACATAGAATGGCTAGTTTCTAAAGACCTATATTCAAAGGACCTCGGGAAGTATTAGTAAGACCACTCCCCCCTCTGTCACAGAAGCGGCTGCCCCCCTCTACACAAGATGCTGCCTACGCCCATGGATATTTGTAGAATATTACAAGATTCCTTATTTTCTTTATTATTTTGTTTGTCATACTCTCTCTATGACTGCTCAATTTTAGCCTTCATGTGGGAGATTTTTCATTGAGGGAGATTTTTCGGGTTGAATAAGCCTGGCATCGGCATGTTGTATTTTGTTTAAACTGAAAACATACTATTATGTCCAATGTCAGTTACAAAAATGAACAAAATCCCGAGTGGTAACAAAAATGAACTATGGCTTGACTCGGTGTGAAAACAAGCTAACGTTCTGACTAAACGCAAAAACAAACCAAGTCTAAGCTGAAGATTGACTCAGTCGCTATCAGAGAGATGGACACCTTGCACTTTATAACCTAAACAGTCTTTGGCCTACAAGTATCGGCATTAAATGGAAATAAGATACGTAGTTTCTATGGAGCCTTTAGAGATACACCCTTTTTGACATGTCAATATCGGCATAAAAGTTAATTACTTTCCTAATGCTTATTATTTGTGAGAATTTAAAAGCTACATTTTGGATTAATGACTGTATCCCTTTAAAATTTAAAACAAAATAAACTGGTATAAAAACAATATACCATCTTTCTTGTCGATATTTGCATGGGAAAAAGGGCCTCGCCCTATAAGTCCTATAGAGCCTGGAGTCCAAAGACTATTTCTAAGTCTCGATTCAGTGTAAAACTGAACTAAATCTTGGCTCTGAATGAAATGAGCTGAGTCAATGGTGTGAACTGATTTGATGCAAAAGCGAGCTTAGTTCTGGCTCAGCGAAGAAAATGAGTTGAACCCTGATCCAACGCAAAAATTCCAAAGTCCAAGTTTCCACTGGTATCAATTAACGAAAATATTAAGCAAAATGTATTTTTAAAATATAGAGGGGGTGGGTACTTTGTTTTTTTTCAATGAAAATACAAAACAAACTTATGAAATCTAGGGGGCCGGCAAATGCCACCTTCCCCCAATCAGCCCGAGTGCAAGTTTTGAAACTTCGATGACACGTGCAAGAGTAAGTTATTTCCTGACTCAGTGGCAGATCCAGGGGGTGAGGGGGCGCGCACCCCTCCCTAACATAGTTTAAAGTGGTGTAATTTTCTTAATTAACGAAAGTTTGCATTAATTAAACTTGCTCCTAACGCAAGTTTATAGGATCAACCTATTTTGCCCCCCCCCCCTAAAAAGATCCTGGATCCGCCACTGTCCTGTCTCAGGGAAATTGGAGCGTAACTTAACGTCTAACTTGAAACACACAGAAATTGCAACAAATGAGATCAGAGCTGCTGTTCCCTAAAATGCCCTGGATGCTTGACTTTCGCACGTGCTTTGCTGAAAACGGCAAATATCTCAGTTTTTTTGTTGCAGTTGTTGTAACATCAAAAAAGAAAAAGAATTCAAGCACTTGTCAACTTTACAAAAAGAAACAATGTATATATAAGTATACATAAACTGTGACTTTTAATTCAACCGTCTTACTGTTTTAGAAGGATATTTTCTTACTATTTTTCATTTGGATCTTGTTTCATCCAAAACTACGAAAAATTAATGTCAACATAAAACTATTATCACATTGTTTGATTTTACATTCAATCTATCTAGTGTGTTGTAGCAATATTTTGAATTGAGAAATCGATAAATGATTTCTGGGTTGGTTTTATGCACGTTTGAAAGAAACGGATTTATCAGGAAGGCATTATTGTTGAAAATGTGTTGACTGGTCAAACTCAATTGACTGTTTCAATTACGCTAAAATATAAGACAAGCTGTTCCAGGATGTTGGGCATCGTACAGAATACATTTTGTTTCTGGTTAAGGACATATGATATTCCAGCTTTTAGGGTTTTGAGATGGCGGTAAATCCCTATTATTTGTGATAACTTTTTCCTTTGAAGTTTTACTTGGTTATTAATTTTGATTTAGGTTCGTTTTGTTCATTATTTGCTCATAGTAATTTCTTACCGTTTAAGTTTGGCCTAATACATGACTTTACTTTATATTATTATATTACTTTATACCAAATATCACTTATCTCTGAAACATTTATTTTTGAAAAAAAAATTCTTTAACTAATTCCGCAGAAATCTTCCCTCCCAAAGCAGTAGCATTCTTTATTTAACTCAACTTTTAATAAGCATCTCAAAAAGACCGTATGTTCAAAAAGACCATATGTACAAAAAGACTGCATGTCCTATTTTCTTGATGTCAAAATAGTTGTCCTGATGTCCTTTTCTTGATGTCCTTTCCAACGGATTCACTGTATTGCTCATACATTCCATATCGTAATCATCAAAGAATTGAATTATTACAACAAAAAGATGGGGTTAAATCGCACTGTGTAACGAGTTACGAAATTTATTGTTAAAAAAAGAGTAATTCAGTTTGATTATTTTGCGTCGTTGTTACATCAAACAATATTCGGGTATGTATTTATGTGGTTTGAATATTTCATATTACTTAGCGGTTAATTTTTTTTCTGCATCGCAAGCTCTAGCTGTATGATTACTGGTTTAATGTGATCAACTTTAAATAATACTGAACTTGCATGGATAGAAGTCATTCATTTCGACTTTTGGCGGAAGCGTGAGACAGTTTTGTTTTTAATTGAAAAAAGTGGGTAAGATTATTGATACTTTCTATTGATATTAAAAACTACCAAAATTTTCTTTCTGCCTGAAATATTAAAAACTTAATTTAAAAAAGCCTAATAAAATTATTAATCTAACGGGGTATTTATTTTGTTTGGCTTTGGGAGCCAATACTTCCTTGTCAAGAATTAGCATATACATTGTAATTATTGATACAATTGCACATTCAGAATGTATCGTACATGTCGAGGTATTGAGCTTCCTGGTTGTTGTTGTCTATTCATTCTTTTCCTTTGTCGAGGTTCTTTTCTACTCTTTTTGAATATAGCTCCTTAACTAAAAAGAAGGTTTCACTTAGATATCGAGGTTTTTTTCTTTTAATTTTAAAGGGAATAGTAGACTTTCCTTAAATACGTACGAGTTAAAAAAAAAATTCGAACAGTTCGTGGTAACGAACTAGTATATTTTGCTAATTCCAACTCTATAAGATTCATTAAGCTTAGTGTTACCCACCAAAGACTACGTATTATTTTTGAAAAAGGGGGAAACACCCCCTAAAAGTAAAAAAATTGAATGAAAATCACACCATCGGATTCAGCGTATCAGCAATCTTTACTATATAGATTTCGAGCTCCTATATGCAAAAATGTGGAACTTTGTATTTTTTGTCAGAAGAAAGAAAGCTCAAAGATGCGTGTTTTTTCGTTATTTTTTTCCTGGGGTGATCGTATTGAACCAATAGTCCAAGAAAATCGAGAGAGAGCTCACTCAAAAAGAAATTAAAAGTTCTAACGCCATTTTTAGGTGACCAGACGATTGGAGGACAACTAGCACCCCCCCCCCCCCTCACAAGTCCCCTTTTCCCAAAAATTGTCCGACCAAATTTTGAGATAGCCATTTTGTTCAGCATAGTTAAAAGGTCAAAAACTATACCTTTGGAGATAACTTGACCTCCTACAGCCCTTGGGGATAGGTATTTTAGTTATAAATTTGCCATTGCTTACGTATAGTATTTTTTATTGGGAAGTTTGTATACATATTTCGGTTGGGGGGGGGGGGGGGAGGGTGGTAAATTTCCTGCTGGGAGGGGGTATTTTCCACGGGGAAAACTTCCAATAGGGAGGGAATATTCCGGAGGGGGGTGGACTTTTCAGGTCAAATTTTCAGTTCTGAGTTTTCCTAAAGAAGAAATAGTTATATTTTACTTCGAAATTTTCCTAAAGAAGAGGAAAAAAACTCAAGTTCTCTTCTGAATTTCTCAATGAAGAGAAAGAAGTCTCAATTCACTTCTGAATTTTCGGTAGAAGATAGAAAAAGCTATACTGGAATAACTCTGGCGAACATTATTATGTTTGCCAGAGAAGAGGAAAAAGCTAAACTTTAATTATGAGTTTTCTCAAAAATGAGAAACACTTGCACTTCGATTCTTGATCTTCTCAATGAAGAGAAAAAGTTCCAGTTCAATTTTGAATTTTCTCAACGATGAGAAAGAAGTGTCACTTAGTAGGAACGATTTTGGGTTATGACTGAATTTTTGTATTCTGTATAAAAAGTATTTTGGGGGGATGTTAGAAATTCTGTGGAAAAACTTGCTACTTCTCAGAAAAACTTGTCACCATTGACGGAAAATTGTTACTTCTAAGATAATTTTTTACCTTTGACGGAAATTTGCTACTGTTGGAAAAAATTTGTTACTGTTCAGAAAAACCTTTTACATTCAACGAAAAATTTTGTTTTTGTTCAATAGAACATGTTACTTCTGTGAAAGAATTTTTAGTATTGAGTAAAACTTATGTTAGTATTAAGAAAAACTTGTTACTTCTAATGAAAAATTTGCTAGTGTCAAGAAAAAACTTGCTACTTCTAAGAGAAAATTTGATAGGCCTACCATTAACAGAAAATTGTTAATTCTAAGAGAAATTTCTTACCTTTGACATAAAAATTGCTACTATTAGAGAAAATTGTTATTATTAAGAAGAAAATGCTACTTCAACGAAAAATTTGCTAGCATTAGGTAAAACGTATGCTAGTATTAAGAAAAACTTGTCACTTCTAAGGGAAAAATTTTTAGTATTCATAAAAAACCTATTACATCCAAGAAACATCTTGTTACAATTCAAAAGAACATGTTACTTCTATGAAAGATTTTGTTAGTATTTAGTAAAAATTGTGTTAGCAGTAATATAAACTTGGTACTTCTAAGGAAAAATTTGTTAGTATGAAGAAAAACTTGCTACTTCTAAGAAAAAAAAACTTGTTACCATTAACAGAAAATTGTTACTTACAAGAGAAAATGTGTTACCTTTGACAGAAAACAAGCTAGTATTAGAAAAAAAATTTAGTATTGAGTAAAACCTTTGTTTGTCTTAAGAAAAAAACAAAAAAACTTGTTACTTCTACGAAATTTTTTTTCAGAATTAAGTAAAACTTTGTTAGTATTAAGAAAAAAAATTTTACTTCTAAGAAAAATTTGTTAGTATTAAGAAAATTGCTACTTCTAAGAGACAACTTGTTACCATTAACAAAAAATTGTTACTTCTAAAAGAAATTTGTTATCTTTGACGTAAAACTTACTGCTATTAGAAAAAATTTGTTACTATTAAGAAAAACCTGTTATTTCCATGATAAATTTGATAGAATTGAGTAAAACCTTTGTTCGTATTAAGAAAACAACTTGTTGGTTCTAAGCAGATCAATTTCCATTGTTCCAAAAAAAATATAGTGTTTAACTTAGATTCACCAGCCTTTTTTTCAGGAGGAAAAGGTTGAAATTATACTAGGGGGGTGATGAGGAGGTGTGGCACGTTGATGGTAGGCGTGTAATACTGAGGTGGTGTGAGGTGTTTTGGGGAGTCAGATTGTATGTGTAATTTTTAGCATTTAATGTCTGAAAATATCTTAGGAATGATGAAGGAGGTGTCAAAGGGGCACTGTGGCGTCAAATAATGGCACTCTGGCGTGAATTGCTTGGGGTGTCATGTTCCAGCAATTAAATACCGAGTACCACTTTTAAACAACAAATATAGTGTTTAATTTAGAATCACATGCTTATTTTCGGAATGAGAAGGTTTAAATTGTCCTAGGGGATATGAGGGGGATTCAGAGAGTCCCAGAGGACAAGTAATAGTGTGGTAAGGTTGTTGTGGTAAAGTGTTTTTATGGCTGTTGGGGTGAAGTTGTGGTTGTTGCATTTCTTTCTCCCTTTATAGGGGAGATAAACTATGGCATTAAGGTAATTAAACTTTGGTAGCATGCCTTAGGCTATGACCTACCTAATGAGGCGTACCAGCTGGGAATATTCGAGGGACTAACTTTAAATTGTAGAGAGATTGGCTATAACACAATACTTTTAT
Source organism: Artemia sp. Qi Xiang Cuo (assembly GCF_049724085.1). NCBI lineage: Eukaryota > Metazoa > Arthropoda > Branchiopoda > Anostraca > Artemiidae > Artemia > Artemia sp. Qi Xiang Cuo. The sequence goes on from NC_142806.1 coordinate 39,022,883, forward strand.
TCAGCTAACATACATCAGTACAAGTCTGATAAGATATAGGCCGCTGGGACTGGTTGTCCCAGGGGGTCAACAATTATGCGAATACTACCATAGGATATAATATAATAAGGCACTTGTACATTTACGATATTTGACATATATTCTAAGGTATTTCTAAAATCAACGGACCAGAGGTCATTCCGGCATAAAATTAGTATATCACACCCCAATCCCATAAAATTTATCTTTTGTACATTTCATCAACCCAACATTTATGGGGCCCACTGACGCACATATCTAAGAAGTGGTGATTTCTGGATTTCCTAATAAGCATGCACATTCCAGGATGCATTCCTTATCTTAATAAAAAATGGTATTTCTAAACTTTGTATTGCGTCTTAATGTTTTAATTAAAATCCCAAATTTGACTTAATTAGAAAGCGTCACCGCAATACTTCCTATTTTCAGAAGAGTTGCCCCCAACTCTCAATATTTTACTTTTAAAACAACTTAATTTTGTACATTGTTTATTGCCATTTTTGGGTCATTCTGTGCATATACCCTCACTGGGTTTCTTTTGGGACATGTTTATGGCCAATATATGCCATTTCCTTTCTTTCAAGTATATCAGTTTTTGGAATGTATCTTTGTTATTCTCTTTTCTCTCTTTTTCTCTTTTTGTCTTTATGACTATAAAATTCTCTTTTCATCCTCATCCTTATATGCATCTTCTATTTTAGTTTGACCTGTAATGGCTTAATCATTATATTAGTGTTTTCGCTTAAGTTTGATTTAAAGTTATATTAGAAACTTTATAAATTATTTGAGTTTAAATTTAATTCCCATTAATAATCTAATTTATCTGGGTAATGTGGCAGATTTACCATTTATCTATTGGGGTTAGAAATGCCTTGGATAAATTATACATAACAATTTTGGTTTTTAAACTTTCACATATTTTTCCAACACAAAGCATTTTCACATATTCTTTCAATAATATAAAGTCATTTAGGCTACGTAGCACTTCTTTGATATTTTCTAGGCCTTATTTAAGTTCTGATTTTATCTCACTTTATGAGGAACTGGTAGCAAAGTTCTTTAAAACTGCATACAGTTTCCAAAATGTTAGTTGACCAGTTATTGTTTGGTTTCAGATGGTGTGAGCTGTTGGTATCAGGATACAATTGAACTGGCTAGAAATTCGCTTTTTCCAAAAATGCATAAAAAAATGATTAAAAAAAGGATCCGAGAAGATGTTACGAAAAGTTTGGTTTCAAAAAAATCTATGGCTGTATCTAAAAAAGATATTCACATTAGAATACACAAAACGCATATAGTGATACATATATTGTAAAAAAACACTCAATTTTTTATATATCACTGCATACTTTTTTTAAGCGAGAGGCAAATTACTTTTAATTACTTTTCTCGCTTTTTACTTTAAACATGATATGCCGCTTAAATAGAAACATTATGCCTCTTGCCTGCAATTTGTTTCATCATCCTTTTCAAACTTAATACAGAAACTTTAATCACTTAACAGATCATTACATCATAAAAAAAATTGTACATTGACTCAAAGCAAAAATTTATACATACCGCTAAATCACTAGTTAAAACTTAAAATTATTTTTAAAAATAAAAACACAGCACAAACACGAGCATTGCGTAATAAACTTACACAAGCATTGTGAAGTCACAAAACTTACAAAATTTATCAAAAAATGTATTTGGTTAAAGTTTTAAAAATTACTTTAAGACACTCTATAGTAATATAACTATATGTGTTTGGGGAAAAGGAGGGCGTGAGAGGGGGGTTAGTTGCCCTCCAATCACTTTCAACTACTAAAAAGCGCACTAGCCCTTTGAATTTTCAGTTGAATACGCGCTTTATCAAGCTTCTATGACACAGAGTTCAATTAAAATCTTATTTACCCCTAGGGTATAACTTATAACCCTTGCCCTGAGGGCTCTGAGGGGGTTATCATCCTTAAAGACCTAATTTCCAGAAGTTTCAATACGTTAAATAAATTTCTATCTCAAAATTTTGATTGGATGTGTTTGGATAAATGTTGGGCGTGGAAGGGGTGTTAGTTGCGTTCCAATCACTTCCGACTATTAAAAAGGGCACTAGCCATTTCAATTTCCAATTGAATGAGCCCCTTTTGAAGTTTATACGACAACGCTTTCTATGAAAACCTTATATACCCTCTGGGCATAACTTATAACCCTTGCTCTGAGGGCTGTAGGGGGGGGGGGCTGTCATCCTCAAAGACCTAATTTTCAGAACTTTCAACTACGTTGAACAAAAGGGATATCTCAAAATTTTAATCGGATATGTTTGTGGAAAAGGTGGGCGTGAGAGGGGGATTACCTACCCTCCAATCACTTTTGACTATTAAAAAGGGCACTAGCCCTTTGAATTTGCAATTGAATTAGCCCCTTTTGAAGTTTCTACGACAACGCTTTCATTAAAACCTTATATGCCCCCAGGGCATAACTTACAACCCTTGCCCTGAGGGCTGTGGGGGAATGTCCTCCTCAAAAATATAATTTCTATTTCGAAATCAACTACACTAAACAAAATGGCTGTATCAAAATTTTGATTGGATGTGTTTGGGGAAATGGTAGGACTGAGAGGGGTGTTTGTTGCCTTCCAATCACTTTCGACTATTAAAAATGGCACTAGCCACTCCAATTTCCAATCGAATGAGCCCTTTTAAAAGTTTTTACGACAACTCCTTCAATACGAAGTTCTCTGGTCTAAAACCAAAAAAAATAAAATAATAATACATTGTGCCAACATCGTCCTTTACTTAGGCAGCGCGATTGCGCTGCCTATGATCGTTATTTACTTACCATTCATTACTATGAAGAATTTGATTTTTTTTTTGTTACTCCAACCAAATCATAAAAATGTTTTTGGAAAACCGGAAACGGGTCACTCACTCACAAATTAGAACTTACAATTTCCTTGTCAAGGGTCAAAATCTATTGGCAGGCAGCCAACAATGGGATAACAGACATTTTTTCCATGATTTTTCCCTATTCTGCTCTTTTTTCTTTGGTTTGCTTATAATTACTTTATGTTCCCAGATTTCCAGGGGGGACATCCCCCCGTCCCCCCAGTCCGGTGTCCATGGGTGTCACAAATGTAGTTGTGTGCTTTGAGACCCCCCCCCTCCCAAACCTCTAGATTCAATCACGTGACACTCATCTTGAATCAGTATCATTAGGAATAATTTGGGGAAGGTTAATCTTATTTATTTAGAATCAGTTAATTGATTCAACTGAATCTAATTCAATTATGAATGCTGAAATAAATTATAAATATACTATATCTCAATTACAAATTTAATCAATGATTAAGCTTTAGTAACAATTCGATAACTACACATCCTTTTCCAAGGTTTACCATTACCTCGGAAAGCTAATCCATAGAACTGAAGGGTGTCAAGCAGGGCCGTAGGGTCTGAACCCGTTACTTCCTCAAGGTCGTATATAGGCTTATAGAAATTTTAATTTTCAAAATCTGGATCATTTATAGGCTATCTACACAATATTTATTTTGACTATATAACCACAATTAAGTGACTATGTTTAAGCAATGTCTGCTATCGAACTATTAAATCCCTTGTTCAATATATTCTAATATCAATAATTTAGGAATTTGAATTTAGGGAATTTTCTTAATAAATTTAGGAAATGATTCAATTTAGCTAATGATTACTATATTAAATAATCGTTACACTTTTTCACCCTGTCTCGACAAGTTACACCATGCCACAATCAAAATGTTACAAAGACCATTAATTTGCATCGCCAAAGGTTGCTAGGGGTTCTAAGCCCTATTTCTTTAACTTTGTTCCTAAAGATTGGATTTAACCTGGTGCAGGAAATCGTGATATGGAGACGGAAAGCCATCGTGCGTGCACATGTGAAAAATAGTAGTGGAGTCTTTGACTTGAAGATGTACATCTTAAAATCTCACGAATAAGATGATATTTTTACAGAACAGGACTAACACAACACTAATTGAGTTTGTATAACCAATAATCAAGCCCCTCCTCCCATCACCATATAAAGGTGGCTCTTTGTATAAATATATTTGTCATTTGTCATATTCGTCACGCTACGTTACTTTCCCATATAATCGTCAACGGTATGTCGTGTTCTGCCATGACATTCCGTGTTTCATCACGTTCAGTCCCGCCGTGTTACTTTTGTCATGCTACGTCATTTACCATTAAGTAATCCAGTTTCACACAGTGTTAAGCTCCACCATGCCCCCTTACTTCCAGTGTGCGCTCATTTAGAAAGTGGAAAGCCCCTTGATGAGAACAAGCCCATTTTCTAGAAAGAGTGGGTTCTCAGTTGTGACGGTTGAGTAATATGAAGAAACTATTATGCACAAGGTGATGACTAGACCCCGGCACCGCGCCGGCGTATCGACCGAACGCCGCCGAAAAGAGGCCCGATCTACCGCCACCAAAGTGTCGCAACGTTGCTGGCGCGCCGCAGGCGCGCCGCCGACGGCAGAGGCGGCAGTATTCGGTCGACTTTATATTAATTTTGCGGCAATTCTTTATTGCGTCAACCGCAAAGTTGGAGCTTTTCCTTCTCGTGTGGTTTCGATTTTCCTGATTAGAAATCAAGCAGGGCTTGCGCTATCCCCGAATTTTTGGGTATTTCTCCGAAAATCTATGCATCACCCCGAAAAAAAAACTTGGTTCCCGATTTATCACCAGTGACTTTCCCTGCCAAATATTACTTTGCATACCATTATTCTTCACTACTTTCTTGTTCGTTAATTTTTGTCTCTTTTGTTACTAGTATAGTCCTTCTAATGAATTTGCCAAGGCCCCCGTACCAAACAGGTTTTTCTGATAGGTATAGTATGCTACCGGTCCTATAGGTAAACATTTCTACAGGTCATTACACCTTTGCCAAGAGGAACGAGTATAACTTGATTGGTGATTAGGATTTGAATAAAAGGAATAGTTTGCTTTACAATTCATATTAGTAATATAATTGAATTCAAAGAGAATAGTTTTTTATTTGCAATGATATTATTGGAGAAAAAAAAAATGAGTGGTGCATTTACACTATTGGAAATTAATGATGGAACCGACAGCAGCAGCAGCAATGATATACGAGTACCTAATATAGCTGTGGAAATAACTGCTGGTTGTAGACTGTCTTGAATGGGACACTATGTATGCTAGATACGTGATATCATTAAGCAAATTTAAGCAGGAGGAGCAGCTGTGTTTTGCTGGAAAAGTAAATATTCTCCATATAAATAAACTTCGGTCAGCATTAGATGTCCTATTGAAATATATTGATGAGAACAAAATGCATCAGTGAATATTATTATTGTAATTATGATCAATAAAACTGTTTCTAAATCAATGGTATTTTTTCTTTTTCTATAGTAGACAAGCGTATATTTTCTAGAGTAGAAAAAATATATTCTGTTCAGTCTGAAGTTGATCGTGAGAGAGTTAGGACTGAAAAAAAAATGGATAGATTCAAGAAAGATCGAATCATGAGGAATCTAGTTCTTATGGAAAAACGTTTAATTCTAGACGATGATTTTCTAGAGTTTTCTATTCAAAGGAAGATGTTTTCTCGAGGAATACTTGTTGATATAATGAAAACTGATTCTCCATCATTAGACTATTGTATGAAGCTTCTACATCGTGGTCCAAATGCATTTACACAATTTATTGATATACTGATCATGACACAACAAAATGATATTGTAGATATGCTTTTAAATATTAGTTTTTAGAAATTTAAAACTTTTTTTTTCATAAGAAAGATGGTGCTCAAGGATGATTTACTCCTCTCTCTCTCTCTCTCAGACAATTTTTTTGTTGCTAGCTCAGTTTCATTGTGGTAGTGAGAGTGTCAACACATGACAAAATGTTCCATACATGTCAGGTATGTATGTACTCACTTGGCAGCTGGTCATGTTAGAATTGCACAATGATTGATGAGCATGATGAAAAGTGTAGATTATGCAACCCGTGAAAATTGCATAGAGGATATGCTGTACAAATTAAAGGTTGTACTTCCTGTCTTGAAGAGGTGCGTGACTCTCACCCTAGAGGTCAGCTATGCTCCAATTGTCATTATGATAAATGTAATCAGTGGGAGAGAACATATCCCGGTATGATTGGACAGAATCCTCTCTATGATTTTAGTTTACTAGTACGAGATTGGCATCGTCGTGGTTTTAGATTGTTCTGGGAGTAGGAAGGGGGTCAACAATTTAACTGCTGTAACAACAAGATAATATGGTTTCCACGTCATCAGTGTGAAGACTCTGAATATTATGATTATAAGCCCACTGATTTTTATTTGGCTGTGACAGAATGTGATTCGACACTTGAGAACACTGTTTGTGAAATTGCTTCAAATAAGCAAATTGAAACATGTGAATTCTATAGAATGAATGTGAATAGTATCATTGACTATACAAAGAGATATGAGAAGAGTGAAGTCACGATCTACTGTAGAAAATGTGACCCTGACATTGTAGTATATCAGGATCAGTACACTGTGAATTCAGATAATCTACCTGCACTAGTTGTTGTCGACAAATACCTAGTAGTGGATGAAATCTAAAGTTGTAGAAAAGTCGTTTTATCATGTATATAATTTTTTTTTTATTAATAAACAATTTCACATACATCTTTAGAACATTTTATTCTTAGGGCACTAAAATCAATATTAAATACACTTGTAAGTATATTCTCCACTAGAAAGTCGTTCAATCGAGGTACGTCAACGTAGATGTTGAGAAACTGCTTGTAGGTGTAGCCACGACATCTGAACATGAAAAAGAGTACTGTATGAAATCCACATGTCTTCGTCGTTAAATCCTGTACTCTTCCTTGATTTTGAATAATGGTTTCTCCCCTGCTTTCAATAAAGTTGCTAATGTATGGAGCGTAGAATTTATACGATAGGCCAAGAAGATCAAAAAATTCAATATTATTTGCTGTTTGAAAGATGCATAGCCAATGGCCGGTCGTTAAACTTAATGGACTGCTATTAGCAATGATTAGTGTGTTGTTAACACTTAGACTTTTTTCAATGAAGTCCGAGGGTATGCAATAGGACTTGTACTGGGACATGTATGGATCCATACTAAATACGTTGATTATTTGGTTTGTGTTCATAGTGCTAGGTCTAGTAGAACACTGCCGTCGGGCGTGATTTCCCAATAGGTTTCAAACTGACTCAGTGATATTAGCGTGATACTCTCAGTCAGAGCATTGGCAAATGTACACTCTAAATGTACATTCCCAGTTCGTACTATCGTCATATCTTGCGTGCCTGACAAATCCAAAACAATAACCCCATGATTTTTTGAAAACATTGAATTGGTTATTCTATTTTCAAATAGTTGAGTCATGATCTAGGGATTGCATGATCAACTCGTAAAGTGTTCTATAGGATTTTTTGTCAAACGATAGAGTTTATAGTGGAATACCATTCACTTTGCACACGAGGCTAGATCGATAGAAAAAATTAAAATCATGGGGGGATTCAGTCCAGGATCCAACGGCACTGCCACTCTTTACAAAGGCCAATGCCAATTTTGATTGGATTTCTCCATTGATAAATGATGAATCGCTATAGCTACGAGAGCCGGTAGCAATGTGACGTTGATTAGTGATCGTATGGGGGACAAGAAGTTTAATGTTGTTACCATTGGCTCTTAGCTTCTCCACTACCAATGCAACAGAGCTCATAACTTGTTGTTTTCCAATGTGGAGAATTGCCGATGTGGTAACAACATTTGAATCGGGTGCTGCAGGAAGTGTTTTTCTCAAAATGAAATTCGATGGGGCCATCTGTAACTTTATGTCAGTCTTGACATTGGGGGGTAGCCATTGGGATATATTGAAAATATCAAGATTTAACTTTCCAACCACATGATACTCCTGGATCACTGCAGAAGTCAACTCACCGTCAGAATCAACACCGGATTGATATTCATACCCCAATGACTGTCTTCTCAACTCTTTGTACGCCTTTGGCGTCATCATCATAAATTGTATGTAGCTTGCATAGTTGGATAAATTATTGCTAGTGTTCCCCAATGTTCCATTAATATATACATTAATTTGCTTGAAGAGGTGTTGTAGAAAACAGTTTCATATGAGAGATCATAGCCGGCAGTTGGAGTTTTATTATCTGACTTTTTCTTCACCACAACATTTAAATCAATAAATGTTGACGACAAATCAATGAAATAGTCTTCATTGGAAAATATTTGAAAGTGTATATTTTCCGAGAGGGGTGGTTGAGGGTGAAATTGTTCATAGTAGCCATACTTGACACTGACATCAACATTTTCAGCATTGAATAGATTCAATGAGGAACTGATTGATGGATATGATTCCTTGTGGGGGAGATAAGTCATCTTAAGAGAAGAAATCCTTCTTTGATCTAACAATCTTTTCTTTTTCTTCTCCTGTTGCTTATTGGCCTTCGTTGTTTTATTTCTCAAAGTCCTTGTTGATGTCCTTTGCTTCCTACCTGGGTGGAGACTGATGAGTGAATGACGCGAACGCATCCTTTTCAATCCCTCCCCATTTTGTTGAGATTTTAATTGTTCACCAACAGCTCTTGCTGAAGATCTAATATTTTCCTTAACACTCTCCTTGAAATTCTTGCCCAACCACCAGTCTTGTAGTGTTGAGGCAGCAAAATGTGATGCAGCAGGTACGAGATATTTTCTGGCAAGGGGTAGTGCAGAACGAAATAGCCTAGCAAACCAGCTACCAAGACCATAGCCAGAAATTGTAGTACGCCCCTTGTAGTAGTCCAATCCATTACCCATTTGACGTAGGCTCAAAGCACCAAGATAACAATCGATATCGGGACAGACAAATGGAATTCTTCTATTGGTCTTTTTAGGTGATTGTACTGTCATTGACAATGGGTCGAAAATGACATGTAATCACTGCTAAGCCTTTTGAAATTGCTAGAGAATCACCTAATTCGGTTCTTAGTGTTAACTGACAGAGTTCCAAATAGGAAGTGTTTACGGGAATATACTGAAGATGCTTTATATTGTAGTGATGAACATGTTCTTGATTGGTTTTTCGTTCAAGAACTCGTAGGAGGGGAACATTTGAATTACCAACCCGAGATGTTTCCACGAATGAAGCGTAAAGAAATATACAAGTGTCCATGGAGAAGGCAGGCGGGTAGTCAGCAAAAATGAAATTAGTGTTTCCGGCACTTTTACCATTGATTATATTGAGCTTAAAGCCAAGAACGTTCTTTAAGTTATCATTGAGAATAATCTTTTCATTGGCAATAGATGAACTAATGTAGATCTTGCCCTCCTCCTTTGAATAGTTGAAATGAAAAGCTCCTTTTTTACGAGCAGAAATTCTTTTATTGATAGTACGACATAAATCATTCATGCAGGTGAGCTCCGGGTAATTCAATATATGGATAATCTATCCAATTGATTTTTCTAATTTGTTCTAGATCCCCAGGTGGTGGCGGCCAATCATAGGGTCTAATTTTTATTTCATTTTTACGATCCTTTCTCAGGATGTCATAGGTATTTTTGAGAATACAGTCGACAAGAGCCACTTCATATAAACCGTCAAATTTGACGGCGGGGGAGAGTTTTGTCCAAAAATCACTTGTCGTATTCAAGTCATTGTAGAGAGGATCGGAAACGTTGGACATGAAAGTTACATAGAAATCATTGGGCATTGTCAATATCTTCAACACCAATCCAAGAATCAAAATCAGAGTTGTATCCTAGCCACCGAACAAGTAACTGTTTCTTACCCCCGCGAGAACGTGTCTTTAATATCTTTTCAATTTGATAGATTTCACTATCATTTTTGACTTTTTGCAATTCATAGTCATAAAAGCCGCCGAGAATCTCTTCAATCTTTGGTATCACGCAGGCGATAAGTTATGGGTTTAGTGTCTAGGATTTTTGACACTTTAAAAAGTTCAGTGGACCACAAGTAATTCCCCTTTTCAAAAACATTAGTTGTTCTATTAATTCGAACAGTATCACCAAGATTGAATTTATTTTTCTTCTTCTTGACTTTTGACTCATTGGAATATTGTTTAAGAAAGGTGTCAATTGTATTATGATCCGAATGATGAACTTCCGTTGGTGTAGAGTTGGACAATGATTGATGAGGTCGTTGATTATAATTCAACATGATTTTATCTAAATCATGAATAAAAGCCGGCGTATTTTTCAATGTACAATATCTTGAAATTAAAAGTCGAATAGTTCTTATCAGTCGTTCGGCCAATGCAGCTATTATAGGACTATGACTATGATAGAGCAGTGTACTATATTTCTCTAGTACTTTTGTAACATGAGGATTAACAAATTTACTACCGCGATCCGTTTGAATTTTTTTATATGAATCCTTTCTGAGAAATACTTTCAATGGCCTGAGCAACTTCAACACCTCTCTTTAATCGCAATGGAATTGCATATGCATAGCGACTAAAAACACTGATTGCAAGTAGAATGTACTTGTACGGTGTATTGTGACGTCTTTGAAGCTCATCTAGAGTCAGGAGATCTGCTTGCATTATATCCAATGGGTAAAGGCTTTAGTTTTTTAATATTGATTGGCACGAAGTCTATGATTTCTATGCAGAGTGTAACTTGGTTCATTTTGTAGATAGTCTTGTACACTTTTAGTGCGAACACCCGTGACTTTGGAAAGAGTTGTGGGGGAACTTAAACTCCCCGCCTCGCCAATATTTTCATAAACACCTTTCAGAACTTCAGCCATTTTGAACTTAAACACGTTGTGTAACGTCCGCTACCCTTTTGTATACTGGCTGCTGGTGGTGGTGGTGACGTTGACTTGATACGTCTTCGCTTTTGTCTAGCTATCAGGGGTGTGCTAGTATTTTCCAAAATTGATTTAAAATCTTCATCTTCTTCTTCTTCTTCAAGTTCATATTTTAATGTTGATGATGATGATGCACGTTCATTTAATTTTTTTATAATTTGTCTATTGACAATAAGACTTTTGGTGAAGTTTAATGTATTTAGAAAGTTGTATATACGAGTGTCAAATGATAATAGTCCTTTACGATTTGTAACCATGTCATACATTAAATAAAGTAGATTATAGCTCTTGCCTTGAATTATAATCCTTTCCCCATTGCTCTCAACTTGAATTTGATCACTTTCCAAGAGATATATTAGTAGTCGTTTAATTTTTTAACGATATTAGAGGGGCATTAGATTTAGAAATTTCAATAAAATTCAATCCAATTCCTCCTTCTTTAGTTGTATTTAAACAGCAACAGTAGATTCTTGAGGAGATTATTTTTTATTGGGGGATCTGCAGCAGCAGTGGGCTGTGATCGATAGTGTTTGTCAACTCAGCGAAGTGAATCTTGAAGTAAAATCAGTTTTTTATCATCATCAATAGTTTCATTGTCGAGGAATTTACTCAGATTGTCCTCAAAGTGTTCGACGGGTGAGAGAGCGAGTTCTATTGGAGTCAATTTATAGGGTTTTTCCATCTAGAGAAAACTGTTTACAAGTACTGCAATTATTGGCAGTAAAAGTGTGAAAAAGCTAACGCCCGCCTGAAGAAGTCGTTTCTTTTTAAAATTCTTTCCTTTCTTTTTAGAGGCCAATGTACGTACAATGGAACGATGTTGCTTTGCCTGTTGCTTAACTACTTCTGGCAGTTTAAAATTAACCTCGGTCAAATTTAAACAAAGTTCAGATATTAGATTAATGAAATCATTGTCAATACCATGTTTGAGCATTGCTTTTCTAAGCGGAGGTTTTGAAGTGCTTAGAACTGAAAACAAATGTCTATTTTCATGTAGTTTCTTCAGTGTCATGAGAGAAACTAATAGGTATTATTAGTGCTCTCAGGGAGATATATTGTAATTTCATTGTCGAAAATATCTGTGAATGCACGCATATCCTCGGATATATTTTGATTAAGATCCAATAGAATATAGCCGTGATGTTTATTAGTTGCCTGATTGTATGCTGAGAGCAGAAATTTAGGGTCTCCTGGATGGATTTGTTTATTGAGGGTTATTAGCGAGCTAGAATCACGAACAACTCTTTAGATGATATAGTAGGTACAGTTCAAAGCAAGTGTTCGCATACATTTGGTCTGATGAAAGAGATTGTGTAGAACCAGAGTAACGGAAATCTGTTCATGATGAGATCGAACAGTGAACAATTGTAACATTTGCTGAGACCATTATTCAATAGATTCAGCCAGATCAGCAATGATCAGCCAAGAGTTTGGTTCAATAATGTTGAAAAAATCAAGTCTCTGTGTCAACTGTATCTGCATCAATCCCAGGGTGGCGGCAGCAATTGCTTTTATTATAGTTTATGACTCCTGCGAAATACTACAGCAATAGTAGATTTTTTTCGGCTTTTCCGCAAACATTTTATCACAATTTTTAATTATTTTAGTTAAGAGTGTTGTTTTGACCGACATTGAGGGCCCACACAGAAACGATCTGAATGGCGTTTTAAATTGATACATGTTCCTTTCAATAGTTCACCTGGACAACTAGCTGTAGACTCTAATTGTCTAATGACTATACAATTTTCCCCTACTATTACTACTACTCTGTTCTTCAAGAAGAAGACAAAGACGAATAAATAATCATATTTTTTTCTTTTATTATATGCACATAAAAAAAAGTAACAATAAATTGAAAAAAAAAATACACTTTTTTAAATTTATTCATAATAAAAAATACAACAACATTTACATAGGTACACACACACAGAGAAAAAATACTTTTTTTTTTGTTTATTTATACAGAAAAAAAATACAACATTAAATTAGAGAGAGAGAGCACTTGAAAAAATATACTTTTTAAATTTATTTATAAAAAAAATACAACAACATTTACATAGGTACAGAGAGAAAAAAACACTTTTTTTGTTTATTTATTTATTTATAGAGAAAAAAAAACATTAAATTAGAGAGAGATAGCACTTGAAAAAAAAAAATCTGCTCTAAGTCCAAAAAAAAAAGATAACTTTGGTGACGGTGCGCCCCCCGCGCTGGCGGCACCCCCCCCCCCGGGCCGCGAGCCCCCCCCCCCCCCCCCCAAAGGCCGCGAGGCCCCCCCCAAAAGGTTTTTAGGAAATAATTTACAGGACTTTATTTAAACCGAGACTTTCTCTGTGGGCAATACATTCGGTCCGGTCTGAAGTTAAATAGTGTCCAAGGGGGAGGGTGGTCACACCATCTTGACAAACATAGACCTTGTCGGAAATGGTACTCATGGCTATTTTTTCTATATTTACAGTATAGTTCCTGTAGTTCAATGAACGAACTGCCAACAATTTGGCTCGTGGAATTGTATTTTCAACAATACAATTCCTATAAATGCTCATGTCGAATTCTTGTCCACAAAGCGCGTGGGTACTCCTTCGCAACGTTTCTTGATTTCCTCGTCGTATGTCTGTATAAAGTACACCTTCGGACCTACAAACATACCACGGGAAATCAAGTCGCTTCACGTTTCAGATTTAAAAAATAAAAGCTGATTGGGCGCCCGATGTTTTACTAGTTCAGGGTAAAGACCACCACTCCAATTGGTGTAGTCCATCCGTGAGCTGATAAGTTCACCGAGCGCCAAATCATAAGTTAGATTCGATGTTCTTACTTTGAGCAGTAGAGAATTCGTGTCACCGTAGCAGACCTCTACGTGACCCTTTGCCGGCCACTGTACCCTAGCCACAATGTAATAGAATTCCAACATGAGCTTTTTTGATATCTCCAAGATAGCACTGCCTGCAGCAATATTTTTATTCAGGACAATGCGTCTTTTTTTCCTATTCAAAAGTACCATGTCCGGGCCAATGATTGTAAAGTAAGTGTAATTGGGATCGGTCATAATTCAAGCACATTGTTCTGGATCAGTCAAAACGTCACAACGATTCCTATTGCGAACACTCTCACGCATTTTGCCGAAAGCAGAATTCAAAATGAGTCTATAAATTTCTTTTTCGGCTTCCGTCTTTGCTTCAGAACGTTTGCCGACAAAAGTATCAACAAATGTTTTCAGATAGGGTTTTTGACTAAACTCGAGTGCCCGTTTAACCTTTGTGACGTTGAAACCGTTTTTGCACATTCATTTTAGCACTACAAGGTGTACAACTATGTTTTTTTTCGGCAGAAGGTCAGCAATAAGTTTTTGTTTTGAAGGCGCCCAATGCAATCCGTCCACCTCGTTTAAACGCCTATTGCGAGGACTCAAAGAGTTCTTAGTCACAAGTCTATTGATACACGGGAAAAAAAAATCCTTTACTGAATAATTAGTCTCGAATGGCTTGTTTAAGTCAAGGTCAAAAAACCATCCAACCATGTAATTCTCCTCAACACTGTCAATGTCTTGGAAGTGTGGAGCCTGACGATAATTTGGAACTTAACAGTCACTACAATACAACGTACAATGGGCCATTGCTGAGTGATATAACGACTCCTTATTAAAATCCCTTGACTTAAGCTTTGTCCAGGTCTTTTCTCCTTTTGGATCGGTTTCCAAGATACGGTCTCCGTGAAAAACAAAACCCCCCCTCATTGACCTCTCGATGAACAAATGCTGATCAATGTCAGTGATTAGCCCAATTTTTTCCCCACTAATTTTCAGGATGAGGTCCATCACTAGATGAGGCGAAGAAAAATAATAACCCAAATCAAGATTAAACTCCTCATAGATTTTATCCGTATTTTTACACATAATGTCTAACAAAGTTAACACGTCACTCGACAAATACAGCTTGCAGTAGTCAAACCCATTTTTACACCCTCCCCCTGCCCAAACTTTTTTAGCAAAACTGTATTCCTGGGGGTGCAACTACGATCGTGAAGACTGACGTAAAACGATTCAATGTAAAGAATAGTCTCCTCGGCAAATCTCGACATTGAACAATAATAATCATAAGGATAGATGCCCTTGACCGTTAACAAATCGTATAAATCATTTGGAAATTGTTGCTTGAGAAGGGGGAAAGCATTGCTGCCGTCATCGTTTTTCTGCACTTGAATTAATTCGCTCAATGAGTTGGGGAAAAAACTGTAGGAATCTAAAAAGCGAATTTTATTCGTGTACTCAATGCCGGCTTCAACAAATTTCCACATAAATTCCAAAACAAGCAACTTTTCCGATGATTTAGGTATGATTTTGGACGTAAAGTTGTCTATCACCCATGCATCATCATCTACTGTTCCATTTCTTTGAAGATGTGCCAATGCAGTTAGCACATACTTTAGATCATAGTTAGAGTTATGTATAAAAACCGGTAGAAAAAGTTGTTGTTTAATTTTTAAATTACACGAATTGTGAGCCCACCCTCGAAAGTTACTTTTTCCCGTTGAATTGAGTTCAATAAGGTGATTGTGGTCCTGCCATGCGTCTTTTGGGGTAAAGGCCCCCCTACAAACCCAGAAAATTGTCCCCTTTTCCAGCGCCAGTTGCTCTTTATCCGACAATGTCATTGGATAATTGGTATGACGTAATCGTGAAATTACCTTTTTTGCCGTTTTTATTAAATAAACCAATAGCTATTCCATGATGTCCTCCACGGCCATAGTAAAAAAAACTCGTCCAAGCTCATTTTCTGGCTGGTGTCGCGACTAGCGTGCGCATAGGAACACGCAACTAGTGTGTGTCCCTTGACTATATTTGGCTTTGATGGGTCCGATACCTCAACCAGTCTTGTTTCATAGTCCAAAGACACTTTATCAGATTGTAGAAGAGAATTTTGGAAATTTTTAAACTGTAAAATATCTATGCATTCTGCCGGCATTTCAAACCTTTGATTTCCATGAAGTTTGTAACGGTTCATGTGATCTGAGAACGTTCACTCTGATCTAAATGGGGACAGGCGCCGGGGGCAATAGACACGTTCTCCTTTGGTCTTGCCTTAACATAAGAGTCGACTTATCGCTGTAAAGGGGAAAAAATGAACAGAGGAACTCATATCTTTGGGGGTCTTGTAAAGAATCCATACAAAGTTTTTTACATTTTCCATCATCGGTGTCCTCGCTGAATACAAAATTACTTTTTTATCTGGTTTTTTCCCCCCCTCTACAAATTCAGTGTCGTACTGGCGAACAACCACCCCCCCCCCAACAATTTAATTTGCGTTCTCGAAAAATCGTTTTTCTTTAAAGGACACCGGATAAATTACCTCCAAACAAAAAAAAATTAATTTAGGGAAATTTTTTTCACCGTTACGTGCAAGTTTGTCAAGATTTTTCATTGATTATTCCTTATATAATGTCTTATGGGCCGCTTCTAAAAATGCGTATTTAAAGCATTGCAGCCCAGTGTCAAATTTGAAACCCTGAACCCCTCCTGTATCCAACAAATCTGGGTGGCATTTTATTCCTCGATGACCCGCTCCCCTTAAAATGAAGTTTTTTTTTAAATCTACCGATATTCAGATCCTTGGGTTCCATGCATACAAGTGTTGGCCCTCTACCCCTCTAATTAAATGTATCCAATTTTTAATTTAGTTTACACACCCATTTTAAAATGTTTTCTTCAAATTCTTTTAGACGTGGTTAGAAGGTGTGGTTGCCTGTCGAAAAATGAAAATAAAAAACGTCCCCGGATGTCCCCTTTTGTAAATAAACTTTTTGATTCACCGATGCTTTAATTCCCCCTCGACCCCCCAATTCTGGATCTGAATCTCAATAAGTGCCCGAATTCTGTCGATATAGTGATGGAGAACTGTCACGGGGTCATTTAAAATAATGCTCGCGTTTTCCTCGGGAAGGCTAAAATCTACCTTGTACGTTTGCAAATGGCTTAGAGCAGATTCTAACAGATAAAAATCAGGCAATTCCGGGGACGTAGCACTATTTTCATGTCCTGACCCTGTTTGTTCAGGACTCAATTCACTAATTGTAAAGTTGTTGTTAAAAATGTCCCCGGAAAAATGAGCTGCTGTTGTATTACTACTACTATCTATACTATTAGCTGGAATGGTGGAGGAGGGTGACAGGGAATTGTCAATAACACTACTCCCAGTCTGTTCAATCACATTGGGGGGATGTGACATGAGGTCCCCTAGTACATATTCCAAGGTGTTTGGGGACAATTGGTCAAGCCAGCCTGTATTGTCCTCTGATGGAATTTCGTTATGAGGACCCAATTCAGATTTACTTGTAACATCACTTAAATGTTCACGCATGAAACTATCTGCCCACTCTGGGTCCTCAAGCATATCAATATCGCAAGTTAAGTCCTCCAGGCTGGCCATTTCCCAAAAAACATCATTAAGGAACCCTCTAAGCCATTGCAAAGTCTCGATAAGTAGTGTAGGGTCATCCTTGAACTCTGCTGGTGGTGACAGAATTGGTTCTGTAAATACACCTGCTTCATCACTCCATAGTGTCACTGGTGTTGCTATATTTTTTATCTGTAGAAAAAAAAAAGTTTTGTGTGTAAAAAAACCTTTTTATTTATAGTTGTTGAGCTTTGTCAATTTCTCATAGTCATTGTCCCACTACCATCACCACCTGAACAATTAAAAGAAGAAGAAAAAAAGTTACATCGCCATATGTCTTTCATAATGCCAACTGAACATGTTAAAAAATATATATTTTTTTTTTTTTGTTTTTTTTAGTCAGGAAAATGTAGTCTTATTCTTAGAAGGGTAAGTTAGAACAAGAGAATGATAAAAAAAAACTAATGGTTTTATTCCAAAATTTTTTTAAAATAAAAATGCAAAATATGGGTCCAATTCGAGTGATTGACCCTCTTCAATATAATTCTCAATGAAATTTAACCATCGTTCAACTGACGCGGTATGCTGTATGAACAGTTGCTCCTCAGCTTCAGTTAACGGACACGAATCGGCGGTTGGTCGTGTTACTTTCTCAATAATCCGTATTTTCCTGTGTCTTTTGCCAACGGATTTGTTTGAAGTTGACCTGGGCTAAATAAATGATTGTAAGAGAAAAGAACTTTTTCTCCATCCATATCAACAATTAAAGTGCAATTAAAATGTTGGATGGTCCTTTTTAGAGCCCCCCTCCCTCCTCCCACCCTCCCCCCTGGGAGAACCCTTGGGAACCTGGAGCTTCCTTTGAGATAGGAGGATCGATGCCCTTTCGAGTTGGGATATCGGACTTCACAGCACTGTTCAAATAGAACAGCCTCAAATTCTTTCTCGAAAACACCTAAGTGTTTCAATGAAATGAGTTCGCCCCAAATAATGTTTCTTGACAACACTGTAAAGATATAATTGGAGATTACTAAAACCCTTCTTCCTGTCACAAGAAGTCCACTTAGAATTCAAAGCGGATTAAAAAGCGATGGGAGATCTGATAAGGAGCGGATGCGTGCAAATGGCTTAGTGCAAAAATACCAGTTTAATAGTGCTTGCCGACTGTGAAATATCAAATCGTTTTTTTTTTTTTTTCAAATAGTTTTTTTTTTGTTTAAAGTAATATTTGAATTTTTTCCTTATAATTCGTCTTGGTTTTAATTTAAAAAGTAAGTTTTTTTTTGTTTTTTTTATAGAATTTCGTGATAATCATTACTTTATATACCGCTAGTTTTTTTAATGAAAGAATATGAAATAGTTTAGAAACAAATTTTAATTTTTACTCATCAAAATCTATGTGCCTGAGAAAATTTAACTTATTTTTGAAAATAGGGATAGAAAAAAAATTATGTATATACTTACAAATTCTGACTGGGCTTCTATATCTGAACTCTTTGGCAAAAGATGAAGGGGGTCAAGCTCACAATCTTCAGTAGGCTGAGCTGAGGCATTATGAGAAGCAGTCCATTCTCTCTTTAACTTTCTTCCCGCATGCGTGGAGCTAACACTGGGGTTAGAGGACCCTGACACTATAAATTGGGTGCTCGATGAATGGTCCAGGTCATGTGTAGTTCTACCAGCATATTGGATAATTGATGGTCTTGCAGCTTGCATTAGTGCAGGTTCGCTCCATCTCGCCTTCTTGTCAGAAGGGGGGTTATAGCACGTATCTTCTTCCTTTAAAAAAAAAGACAAAAATTTAGCATGTAACAAAAATGCATTTTGGGTTTGGAAAATAATTCAGTTTATGTTAGGCATCTAAATTAGTGTAAAACATTTTTTTTTTTTTTTCAATTAAATAAATATTTATATTTTCCTTTATTATCAAAATAAAATACTCATTGTTACAAATTTAGATTTTTTAGAATGATTTTCAACTCTTAAACTAAGGTAAGCAGCATAGATTCTAAATTGTTTTGGTTCTTCTTCTAAAGACTAAAAGCATCATTAGGCGAGCCCTACTCCCTGTCTATGTACCCCATCCTTCCTGCTTGAGTATCTTGTAAAAGAAAACTTAAACCAACCATTTTGTGAATTAAAAACAAAAAATGCCAATTAGAATTTTTATCCACGCACTTATCGAAGACGAAAGAAGTCGTAATAGATTCTAAATTGTTTTGGTTCTTCTTCTAAGGACTAAAAGCAACATTAGTCTACTATGATCTAAAAATATCACTGAAATAAATTTTCCAGCAGTACATGGTAGCGAACTATAAATAAGGAACAAACCGAAACTCTAAAAAGGAAGCTTTTGTAACAATTAATACATTAAAAGAATTAACATTTTATTCTAACCCCAAATTACCGATCGAGAGCTAAGCACTTTTTCAAAAACATCCCTAAAAAGGTTAATTGATCTTGATAAAAATCACACCTTAAATGAAGACTGGCCTGGAATTATTTTAAAAAACAACCCTAAAAAAAAAAACCACTGATCTTGATAAAAAAGAAGCTTTTGTAACAATTAAAACATTAAAAGAATCAACATTTTATTCTAATCCCAAATTACCAATCGAAAGCTAAGCACTTTTTTCAAAAATATCTCTAAAAAGGTCCACTGATCTTGATAAAAATCCCACCGTAAATTTCAGCCTATAAGAGAACTATGTAGAGGTTTCAGCTCCTAAAAACAATAGGCTTCTAAGTGCATAAGTACCCTTAGTTCTAGTGTAAGGAAAGAATTTCTTCCTTAACTTAATGACAAGACAATTTCTTTTTATTATGATAACGAGAAAATTTTATTCACCAGAAATTGCCTAGAATTATCCATTTCTATGTAAATGTATACAAAAAATGTCAGTAGTGTTAAGTTGAATAAACCATTCAGAACTGTTGAAGAATCTAATTTGAAACCTGAATATATACATAAAAATAATTGCATAGCAGCGAAACAAGACATGCTGGTTTTTGATTTATCACTAAAAAAAGACATTGAACTTTGAAATTGCGTAAGTCTCTTGACAAAGAAAGAGTGTAATGCCCCTGTAGAATAGAATTATCAGAAAAACCTGTTTGGTACGGGGGCCTTGGCAAATTCATTAGAAGGACTATACTGTTACTTGGCATAAAACCAGACAGATGCAATATGCAATTGCAAATATTGCAATATACACAGTTCTTCATATGTTGATAAAAAAAGTATCGTTTTTATGAAATGAGTTTAGATCATTTCGAATGCAGTTTCCCAATCGCTATTTCTTACATCATTCGAAGTCAAGAATTTTATTTTCAAGTTGAATAGACTTATAGAACGCATTCACTACTATAAAGCTTCAGCTTTTAGTTGGATTTTGAAATTGACAGCCGGCATATTGTTTCTACTGCTGAATTGTAAGTTTGCAGAATTTGTTTTTTTTTTGCTGTTTTTAGATAAGATTTTCTTAATGTTTAATACTTAATTGTTGAACGCCTGATATAAAATACAATCTTCATTATGAAAATTTTTTACCCCCCCCCCCCCAAAAAAAAAAACCCTTCTATTGAGACAAAACTTAGATATAGACAAAGCTATGTACAAGGGTGGGGAATTAAAGATTGAAACGGAAGTTATCCCAAAAATATAATTCATAAATAAATTGTAAATTATTGCCTATAGGGGGAAGGGGATAGGGGGCTATCATTTTTAAATGATCATTTTTATCATTTTTATTGAAAGCAGGGATGCCAAAAAGATAATTATTTTTTCATTTAAAGTGGAGACAGAAGAAAATGATATCAAATTCCCTGGGAAACCATTGAAATATTTTGATGGACCCAGGGCCCCCCATTGGGACTAGTTCATTGTCTTGGGTATTTTGTGATTTCTTATAAACTTAAATTGAATATGCAAATAAAGTTTGAATCGAATAAAAATAACTACAAACAAGAGTTTGGGTATCGTCTCACTGCAGAAGCCTAAAACCTACTGCGTCATTGGCCCTTTACTGAAAACAATTTTTTGAATTATTTTCTCTTTTGTAACTTTAAGAAATCAAAAATTAATTAAGATTTTATGGAATAAATATCAGTATATGTGTAGTATGTTGGCGATGCACATTTTTTTCAGTACAATCATTTGATTTTTTTTTCAGTACAGCACAAATTATATTCTGGCTTTTAGAAAGCATAGGAATCTGGAAGCCTACTAATATTAATCTATGATCGTTTCGAGTTTGACTCTAATATTTATTTAAGTTTTTGTTCGTTTTGGGTTTTAAACAAAAAATCGCGAAGAAAGGAAACGAGGACAATTAACAGCCAGTGAAAAAATTGAAAAATTATGCAAATATTTCGGTCAAGACCTCCGCTTGACCGTCCTCAGTGCAGAATAAAACTGATAAAAATATAAAAACCAAACCTTAAAATAAAAACACGAAACTAAAATTGGTT